>NC_056728.1:1902724270-1902744270 GCF_019279795.1 Protopterus annectens
TGCTTATTCATGCTCAGCACTTGTTCAGAACTTGTTGTAAGCACTAAATAATCTACTAATTACTATAGCACTAAACCTTCCTCATTACCTAAAGGAAAACAGTTTTTGCACTTACTTTTTTCACTTGCTTAGAGAAAAACAACTCTTGTACTCACTTTCCTCACTTATCTAGAGGAAAATATTTTTTTATTCAGGCATGTCCAAGGGTCAGTTCCCAGTGTTATCACCTGTCTCTCTGATGAATCTGGGCATCCTGGGGCAATGATGAAATTGTCTCATGTACACAGACAACCTTCTCCTCCTACCACCAAACACTACAACCTGTGAGAGACTGGAGGTAAAGCTCTCTCCAACCATGACTGAACTTGACATTCAAGAGGAGAAGGTAAACACTTGTACCACACCACACATATCACATAGTCTCACTAAATCTACACCACCAAATTCCACACACAGAAACACAAAAACATTCACGGAGGCTCTCAATAATAATCTGCCCAAGCAACAGAGACCTCCAAAGCAGAAACACAAGCAACTTCCACCCCCCAACACAACCCAAATGACACAGCCCACAGACTCAGTGTGCCACTCAGCCACAGTGAATAAGGCAAAACAACATATCCAACACAATAGTCATAGGTGACTCTATAGTCAGGCACACTGATGTCCCACTCACCAGGCTAAACAAGGAGACGGTTACTGTCAGCTGCTATTCAGGTGCCAGGATCCTCCACATAACCCATGCACTCAGGGCACTCCACAACAAGTACAAATATGACTCTGTCAGTGTCCATGTTGGTGGGAACGACCTGAGATGTACCTCCCTGGACTACAGGAAAAGAGACATGGAGAGCTCTCTGATCTTGTAGCTCAGGCAGGTATGACCCTAGCCCTGAGTAGCATTCTGCCATTGCCTAGAATGATACTGCAGTACAAGGACAAAATGATTGACTTCAACAATTGGTTGAGCTTCTGGTGTCATTCTAGGGGGATCCAATATATGTCTGCTTGGGATGACATGGTCGACAGGCCACTATGCTTTGCCAGAGATGGCCTGCACCTGTTGCCCCTGGGATTCCAGATACTGACTAAGGCTGTTGCCACCCCTATAGTGCCTTTTTTAGGCAAGGTTCAAATGACAAATTTACTACCATAACAGGAACAGGCAAGCAAAAACTGAGTGTAATGCTACTCAATGTTAGAAGTCAAAATCTGAAAATGCCCTCACTTGAAGCACTCCTTAAAATGGAGAACATCGATATATGTGCAGTGACTGAGACCTGGTTCAAGGCTCCAGAGAGCACCCCTGCACTACCAGGCTATAACTCATACCACACTTTTTGGCCATGTAACTTGGACAGGAGCACCAAAGGCAGAGGTGTGTCCATATTCATTAAGGATATCCACACCTCCAGGCTAGTTGCTCTGCATAATGCGTCCGAGGTTATCCAAGTGCAACTAACTCTGGGCAAAACTGCAATCCAAATTGTAGCTTGCTAAATATCCTCCATCATATCCCAAGATTCCCACTCCTCTTTTCTTGATGTACTGGACAATATTAGGGTTCAACCAAACACCCTAATAATGGGCAATTTCAACTACCCCACCATTAACTGGGAAAACTACTCGGGTACCAACTCCTTCACACAATGCTTTCTGGAATTCATAAACTCCAATGCCCTGGATCAACTTAATCTCACCTCCACCAGGGGCAACAATATCCTAGACCTAGTCATTACCAACATGAGTGACCGGGTTTCCACACCTGAAGTCAACTTCTCGTTGGTCCGATCCGACCATAAGCTAATCACCCTTGATATCCACATTCTGCCCCCACCCGCCATTAAGGAAACCATGGTAAAAAATTTCTCCAAAGCCAACTTCATGCTTCTTAAGACAGAAGTGGTGAACTTCATGACACCCATGCAGATGGACAATACAGTTATGACTGCTGAATCCTACACAAATGCAGTCTATAAGCACTTACACAAGTGCATGGATCGTGCTATCCCAAACAGAATCAAGATGCTATCCTCCAAAAAAAAGGAAGCCAATCTGGTGGTCCCTTGCCATAAAAAAAATGTACAACAGAAAGAAGAAATTGTTGCAAAAGAGAGTAAAATCCCATGAGTGGAGGAGCTCCCTGGTGAGCCTCAGTAAGAAGCTGAGATCCCTTTTAAGATCCTCCAAAGCTAGCGATGAAAACAAAATCACCACTGATTCTAAGGACAACCACAAAGCATTCTATAGCTATGTCAAGAATTTCAATGGCAACACCCAGATCTGCTCTGAGTTACAGCACAACGGCACAAAAATTACAGAACCAACTGATATTGCCAACATCCTGGCAGATAGTTTCAGTGCTAACTTTACCCCCCCACCACCACCCACTAAAGGGCCCATATCTATACAGGAAGAATGCAGAGTCCCTGTAATCACAACTACGCAGGTAAAATCTGCACTCTCTAAAGCCAAAAACACAGCATTCATGGGACTGGACAACATCCCAGGCTGTATTTTACACAAACTTCAGAATGAACTGGCTCCCCACCTAAGCACCATGTTCAATCATAGCCTCACATCAGGCTTTGTGCCCACTGAATGGTGTACAGCAACAGTTATCCCACTCCACAAAGGGGGAGCCACCACTGATTCCAGGAACTATTGCCCTATTAGCCTGATGAACCAGTTCTGCAAGGCCATGGAATGTATCATCAAGGAACTCATAAACAAAGACATTGGTAACCTCCAAACTCTGGATTCCACCCAGTTCAGGTTTGTGAAAGGCAGATCATGCCTCCTGAACCCGATCGACTTCCTTGAGGCAGTCACCAAAGCCGCAGATGAGAGTAAGATGGTTCACACAGCCTATCTTGACCTCGCCAAGGCTTTCAACACCATCCCCAATTCTGGAATTATAGCTATACTCACTAAACTAGGTATAAATTCCTACATCACAAGATGGGTTGCCAACTGGCTTACTGACAGAACCCACACTGTAAAAGTGGCACACTCCAAATCTGACCTCAAACCAGTGGCAAGTGGAGTACCACAGTGTTTGGTCCTGGGACCTCTCCTGTTTGGTATCTACTTTTCTGAAGTACAGGTTAACACAGAAGGCCTCTGGCTAACAAAGTTCACAGTTGACTGCAAACTAGGAACTATAGTCGAGTCCCCAAATGATGTGGAAATCCTACAGAAGAGCCTCACTGAGACAGATGCCTAGTGTCAGTGTCATGGCCTCAAGCTCAATGCCAAAAAGTGCATTGTCATCTCCTTTGGTAAAAACTCTGTACCCATGAACTACTACATAGACAGCAGTCTACTTAACACCGAATGTGTGATAAGAGACTTGGGACCCAGGTGGACAGTAGTCTGTCATTTGATAGTCACATTACCACAGTAGTCAGAAAGTCCTTCTACATGGCACACCTCATCATAAAAGGGCTCTCATCCAGGAAAAAAAGAGGTCATTGTTCCCCTCTACTTGACACACATTAGACCCATTATAGAGTACAACGCCTCTTTTGAAATGTACCTCACAAGACATCTGCAGCAGCTGGAAAGGCCACAGAAGTACCTCACAAAGGGGATTACTGGCCTCAAACAGATGCCCTACACTGACTGTCTCAAAAAACTCCAGCTTTACTCTGTATCATATCACCTACTCCAGGGTGATCTCTGCCTAACATATAAAGCTATGTCAAACCCAGAGCTGTTGGACATGCTACACCTAAGGAAATCCCAATCCCTCTGAGCTACATGGTCTAGGGACCTAAACCTTGTCACCACAATAAACAGGACATGCTAGAGGGATATATTCCTGTCCCAGAGACTTCCCATACTCTAGAACAGGCTACCCATCTATGTCAAGCAAAGTTCTTCATTAGCACTCTTCAAGAAAAATCTTTATGAGTGAATGGGAAATAGGAAATACACCCCGGGGATCACTTCTGTGTCTCTGCTCGACAGTGGCACAGGAAAATAACTTTCTTGGGTGGTGTAAGGCAGGGAACCTTGTTGGCTAGGCTTACGTAGGCCCTCAGGCCCATAGTCTAGTACCTACCTATGAACCTATGAACTGTTCCAAATGTGATTAAAAACCTGACACAGTTTTTTCTTAGCCAGAGGAATATTTAAGAGCTAATTTAATAGCCACCTCAGTAATACTCTTTAGTATACTCTGAATTGGAAGTAAAGAGAGAGGGTGGCAGCCTTATTACTCCATATATGTTGAATTTTTATAAATTGGGACTAGGGATTTTTTATTTATTTGCTAGAGGCAATTGTGCAGTAATACCAAAGAAATTTAAGATTTTTTTTCCTTTAAATTATATTTTCCCAGTTGTGTAAATAAAAAGGAAAAGCTGTTAAATATTACACTTCCTGAAACTTTCTTGCCCTCTGAGATAAAGAAGTGCAAGCTCACAGTAAAATTGCCCAACATCAAAAAATTGTACCCATGTTCCCAAATGAGAATTTTGGTACATTAACATTAGCACAATAGCCCAACTACATCCATCCTGTAATGTTAATGTTTTAACTGCAGTTTACAACGGTCATCGTCATATTATTTTTACAATATATGCGATATGTCAAAAAAAAGTCTAAAATAAATTCACTGAATTGTTAAATGGCAGTTCTTCAAGACATCAAACCTAGCTGAGTTCAAAAGTGCTGAGTGTGGTACAGTTCAAAGCAATTGATGTGAAGGTGCTTGTCACAGCTCCACATTTATTGTACATTCAGCTGACAGTAGGCACAACTCCCTTGTGATGTTGACTGAAGGTAGTGTTGGGTGCCATCATATCGCACAAGGTGAGGTACTGGTGCAGTGGGACCACCAAGCCAGTAATGAGGTATTCACTTGAGCAAACCCCTGGTAACTTCCTGGCAAAATTCAAGATGTATGAGACCTTCTGAAGATGGATCAGCTTTGCTGTGAAGTTTCCACCTAGCAACTACTGCCTTGTTGAATGCATTGACTAGAAGATTCTGCCACCACTTCTTTAACTTTATCATAGGACAGTATGCTGCTAGAAGTTGATCAAGCAGACTCACACCACCCATGCTTAACGTATAGTAAGCTATCATTCTTGGCTGTAGAATCTTTGCCTTTTCACCACTTGCTGTACCTTTGACATAGCATTCAATCATCACAACGGGGTTGACAACATCAAAGTTGGACATACAAGTCACCATATCGTTGCCACTCCATCTGACAATGTTGACTTTGCTGTCCCACTTGTGTACATACTTTCCTCACTGTGACTTCTGGAGCTGTCGCAGTGGCACACATTTCCAAATCTCTGAGCTGAGACATGAGTGAATATGATGAGAAGAAGCTGTCAAAGAAGACAACATGCTGCCTTTTTGATGGAGTTTTATTAACAAAACTGAGAACAACATGCTCTCTCAAGCCAACTTTATAGACCAATCTGTTTTGCCACAGTAAATAGGAGCCTAGAATAGGGATCCATATGAAAAACAAAGCATCCAAATTTTATAGCCAAATCTTATTGGCTTACCCCTTATAAACATTTTGACATCATGGTGGCCACAACATGGAACCATCTATTCATCTGTACTCATCTTCTCTTCAAACATGCCAAACTGCATCAATGCACTGTTCAGACGATCATAGACAGGTTTCACGTTTGCATCTTTAAATTGCTCCAGGTTTTTGTTGTTGGCTGCATGGAAAAATGTCTTCAGTTCCTAGAATCTCTTTTTAGTCATTCCTTTATTCAATGCATCACAGCCCAAGTCATCAGCTGTGCTCCAGTAATCTCTTCTCCAGGCAATGTGTGATATCTTGACAGCAGAACAATGCTGAAGCACTATTTATTTTTTTTCTCTGGATGTTGAAAACCCTGTTGTATTTTTATCACAATGTGCACACCGTTCCATCTGGGTTTTCATGTGATCAAGCAGATCATCACCTAAACATGAGTCAAATAACTCCAAAAGCATTTTCATCAGCAGTTCTGGGTGTGTATCAAGAAGTCTAGTTACTTCCTCAGATTTCATAGGCTCTGTAAAATTGTCTGTCAGTTTCCAACTGGTCTTATGGTTTGGTAGTACCTGCACTGTCTCTGAAGACCTGTATTTTCAAGTTGCAGTCTTATTACTTCCTGCCCCACCTTCAGCTGTCTAGTAGTTTTTCATTTTCTTTGTTTTGAAGAACCATAGTCATCTTCCTGAACTCCAGTATGAACAACTTCCTTTACTGTGCGCCCACGTTTGCATGTTCTTGTATGACTGTGTGAAAGGTGTTTTTCAGTGTCACAAGTAACTGCTACAGTAGTCACAGTTTCATCAGAGCTATGCTCAACACCAGTAAACATGTCCAGTACTCCACAATGTCTGATAGTTCATTTGGACCCATATGATCTTCATCAATATGTTCAACCTCAGAATTATCCCCATCCACTGGTGGAAGAATTCAAAATTCTGGAATGTCGTCATCTTCTGTGTCACTGTCAGAATTCTCCAATGCTGCTTTGACAGCCTGGGAAAGAGTGAAGTATTTTCAAACTGCTGGCATCTCAAGTCTGTAAAAAAATTAGAACATCTATTGTTTTCTTTTGGAAAAGGTATTTATTCTGTTGTGTAAAATGCTGCTCATGCATCAAACACTTGCCCATATCAGGAGAAAAAAATTGCATTTACTTCATTTTTATGTTTGACTAAGCATGAAACTTTCTGTAATCAAATGACAATTGAATTCACCCACAAAAGTAGCCACTCACAAAAGGTACAGTAATTCTGGAGCAGGTGTGACCAGTAACTAATACATTGTAGTTAAGGTGACCCAACATTCCCAAATGGGAACAGTGATGTTAGTCAAGGTTGTATTGGTTAAATACTAACCTAAATGACCCTCAGAATATGAATATAATGTAGGAAAGTACTGCAACTGAAAACTAACCAAGTCAGTAAAGTTTATCCCCAGGATTTAATAAAGTCCATGTAAGCTCCATGTAGAGCCTACACAGAATGTATCTGTCTACATGGCCACTATTCTCACTCTGCAGCACACCATGCATATTAATTGTGGTGTGCATCTATGGGAGGTCTGAATCTGTGTAAGACCAACGGCACACACACATACCTTCTGGCCCATTAACCTTGACTGAAAGGTGTATAAAACATTTTATTTCACTAAACTGGATTAATTTTATTTTTTTTTTGCATTTATGTGGCGATGTGATGCGTTATTTAGCTATACATCAGACATGTGCCAAACATAAAAAAAATAGAAACCGGATGCATTCCATTTTTATTTTTTTTATTTTTATGTGCTTGTTTGTGTGATGCACCACGTTATTTAGCCATGCTTAGTGCTGCTTATCTATACATCGGACATATGCTAGACAACTAAAAATAGAAACTGGATCCATTTAATTATTGCAGTTCTGTGGTGCTAAGCAGTGGGAAAACCTGTGCAGTGAAGCTGTGCTATGTTTACAGGCACCTTCACAGTTTATCTGAAGATATATGAGTTCCCTTCACTATCCCAGTGGCTAGATAGGTGGAGTGATGACCTACAGTCTAGTAGGTCCTGGGTCCGAGTCCTGGTAAATAATACCTTTTACATGTACAGCTGTGAAACTGTGTCAGGTGACTGGAACATCAATTGACTTTAAATTCAATAATTGTTAAATTTAGGAAAGGTTCACACTGCTAAGTATTGCTTAAACATGGTCAATGGTCTTTTCCTGTTTGCGCATTGCTAACCTTTGCTTAAACATGGATTTTGTGAGTTTATGCGATGCTAAACAACACAGCATGCTTTTGAAAGATACAGTATGACATGCAATGGCAGGAATGCAGCCTGTTTAAAGGGCAATAGATGGGAATTTCACATTATTCTTTGTAGCCTGACATTGACTGTAGGTATAGCTGCTGTTGTAGAAGAAGGTGTGCACTTTGGGGCACAATGGTGGGGTGTGTAGGAGTGGGATTTTCCCTGGACTCCTGGCAGACTGCTGTGGACTCCCAGCTGCTGCAGGGCAACTATCAGGATTCAGAATGTAAGTCTGAGGCCTGGGATAGTTTGGTCAGGGACCTGACCAGTGCAACTACTATCTCCCACACTGTTGAGCAGTGTCATCACCATTATGATGACCTGTATTAAGGGAAGAAGAGAATCTTGGATACCTTGATCCAAGAAGCATAGGATGGGGACACCCATAGTTATGTAACTAAGTTTTCTAGTAATTTATAAATATACAAGCTTAATCTGTGTAAAACAGTTATGCATAACTCTTTCCTTCTCTTATCACAGTTGCAGAAAAGAGGGCTTGAAATGTCCAGTCTCATGCAAGGTGTTTGACCAGGGTGATACAAGTGTGTGTGGTATGTAAGAAAATCAATAAAGTAATAAATTAATGCATAGCCTAATAATAAAATAAAGTAAATCAAAATATTACAGTCTTAACAGTCATCATAGACTTTCATTAATGTGCCAGTGCATATCTAAACTGGTAAAGCAAGTTAAAGGAAAAAGGCATGGAGTACTGTATAGCATAGCTTTCAACCACTAGTTAATGTTGTGATTTACCCATATTAAGAGTCAGTGCTGTGGTCTGCACATTGTCTGAAATATGCTGGGGATTGCCGTCAATAAATGAATAAGGTAAACATGTAAGTTTACGAATGGGGCAATATTCAGTAAACATGTAAGTTACCAGAACTCCTACAAAACGATTCATGCGTGTAAATGCAAGATTTGAAACAACATGAACAGAAGTCCTAGACAGCTATCCATGCATGTAAATGCAAGATTTAAAGCAACATGAATCAATAAAGTGTAAAAGGAGACTGTGCTCTGATTATTTATTTTTGTCAGATAAAATGTTCTTTTAGCATGTAATCAGTAAATGTTGTGCAACACCCAGATTAAGAGTCAATGTTGTGGTCTGCTCATTGTCTGAAATATGCTGTAGATTGCATTCAATAAATTAATAGGGTAAACATGTAAGTTAGCAGAAGTCCTGCAGATCTATCCATGTGTGTAAATGCAAGATATGAAATAACATGAATCATTAAAGTGTAAAAGGAGATGGTGCTCTGATAATATATTTTTACAAATAAAATGTTCAGTATTCCTATAGTCACAATTTGTGGGTTCTAATCCCACACTAGCCAACTGAGAAATTATGCAGTTTTCAATACTGCTTTACCATGTCATAAATAAAACATAAACATCCTTGTGTGTGAAGTGCACACCCATAGACCAGTGCCATGACTGTCCAGCTGTCAAATATAATCAGTGTATATGAACATGCATCTCAACTGTCATGATTTTTGCAGAATATACTGAATATTGCCCCACATGCCTGGTGTGTATATGATCTTGTTTTACTGGCCAGCCTCTGCCACATAGCTGAGGATCAGTGTTAGAAAAAAAAATCAGTCCTCTGATTTGCAAATATATGACATCACTCAAAATGCAATTTGATGGAAAATCTGTTATCAGAACACCTTGCAACTATTGTAAGAGGACACTATGTAAGAATGATCCTTGTCATTGTGCCTTTGTAACACCGTTATGTATGGCTTGGCCCATAATGTCCTGTGCTAAAAGACTGAAAGGTATGCACATTGAACATCATATATATAGATAATATAAGCAATACTGAATGATTGCTGGATGCACTATGATCTGTACTATAGTGTGTATGTGAGGAGCAGGATAGTATTTCAAATAGTAAATGGCATAGCAGTCACTGGTCTCACAAGTGAAATACAACATATTTAGAAGTATGCAGCTGTACTATAGTTATATTATCTGTGAAGTTACTAATGTTCTTCTTTCTTTCTCTCACCCCATCCCTTCTCTTCTTTTATTTATTTAATCACTGTATTTACTATTATCATTTAATATTATCATATTACTTGTTATTATCTCTTATGTTAGCCTTATGTCTAATGTAATATTGTTTTGGTGTTAAAAAAAACTATCATTTACATTATTTATTATTCTGTTCCTCATTAAAATTGTTTCAATTTGTTTCTGTTACTCTTTGTTTTCTCTTATATTATTAATTATATTTCTTTGAGTTATGTTTATTTTTCAAACCACAAAACCAAAAAAACAAGTTGAAACTGAAAAGAACACACTTGAGCCAAGACAAAGTAACTGCCAAAACCTTACTGATGTTTCCTATTACCTCAGCTGCTTGCCTTGCAGGGAACAATTACATAATCTAGACAGCCTCTTTTATATACACAACCGCACACAATTATCCAATAATTCAATGGAAATAATTTAATTAAAAACCTAGAAACAATATTCCCAATTTAAGTGTCAAAACATTCACATACCAAATGCTAAAAACATTTTAAGTGTCCACCCTGAAAATTCATATACAAAACATCCCAAACAGTGTATAAACCTACACTTCATAACTGAAGATTTAATTCTAGATTGAATCCATTAGGTTGAAGAGATTTGAAGTTAATGAACTCAGTTTCCATTTTCACCAAAATTTGCACATAATCTACCCAGGCCTGATCAGAATTCTAAAGAAAAATCTATTATCAAAACCAACATGTACATAATGAAAATATTGGGCAACTGGGTTATCCAACCTACCATTTTTTTATGTCTCCTAGGTGTTCCATTATCTGTTTCTTGGCCACCCTTCTGGTCTGCCCAATGTACCATTTTGTGGGTGTACAACCACAACCTATGATATATACCACACCACACATACTACAATTAAAACACTCAGCAGCTTTATAATTCCTTCCATTAATCTTGCTGCAGTTTAGTTTTTTTACCTTAACATATACCTTACACTTACCACATGGAAAGACTCCACCAGACTGTTCACCTTATAATTTTTTTTTCAAATTTAACAACTACTTTAAATACAAAAACCTACTCTAGGAAAATGTTACCCTCTCCGGGAAGATTTCACCCTAACTCTCATCTTGTTTAACAATGCGCCAAAATCATATTACCATCTCCCTTAAGATTTTCAAAAAAGGGGAAAACCTGTTAACAAATAAATATTTTTCCCTGTTCTACCTTTTCTACATTCCCATTCATTCAATATCCATCACTACACACCCACCTCTTGCCGTGGAATCCTCCCCCTGTGGAAATTCCCCTCACTTTCATCTCTGCTTTTCTTAACACTTCCACGGCATAACCTCTACTTGACAACCTGCTTGTAACTTTATTAAATTCTTCATCTAACTGCGCTTTATTAAACATATAGTTAAAAATATGCTTATACTCTACATAGGGTAGGGAATTCAAAAGATGTGGAGAGTGCATACTATCACCACAAAGAAAATTATTCATCACAGTTTCTTTGAAATAATGCCTACAAGAAACCTTACTTTCTGCACCCACATAATATTCAGTATCAAAAAACTGCATGATTTATTTGTGAGTCTTGTACCTGAATTTCAATCCACATATATTGTGATGCAACCCCTATATAAATCCATCAAACTCACCCACATTACCCTTACATATAAAAATCAAATCATCAGTGCAACCCCTATAGATGGCCACACACAGAGAATAAAAATTGCTATTGTAAATGTATAAATTATCAAAGAACCCCATAAAAATGATTGCATAGGAGGGGGCAAATGAATCCCCCATCGCTGTACCTTCCTTTTGCAAAAATATTAACTTCTCAAATAAAAAATAATTATGTGTGAGGGAAAATTGTAAAAGCTGCAACAAAAAGTTAGTTCACGGACCTTCGCCCATAATCCTGCCCACTGCTTCCAAGCATTGATGTTAGTGCACAATGATCTAACATCCACATTGTCCCAATATAAATCTCTTTCCCATTGCATACCCTCTACCAAATCTGAAAATTCCTTCCTGTTCCTAATATGTGAAGGAATCTTTGCCAGATATGATTTTTAGTGGGCATCCAAAAATAGGCCTACATTCTGTAAATATGCACCTATTCCAGATACAATAGGTCTGCCCAGGGGGTTCCTCATATTTTTATGGATCTTATGTATTACAAAAAACCTAGCATCTCTTGGATGTTTAATATGTACTTTTTTGATGTCACTGGAGGAGAGAAATCCTAATTGCTCCCCCTCTCTAATAATTCCAATAGAAAGCATTTATATTCAACAATGGGGTTACATTTCATCTTCTGCTAGACACTTCCATCCTGTAATAAATCCTCAGCCATCTTGTTGTAACCATCTTTGGACATGATAACCCAATTGTCTCCCTTGTCAGCTTGAACAAAAACATAATCCCCATTTAAATCAGGTAATGTTTGAAGGGGGTTCCATTCATTCTAGCCCAAATTATAAACCTTTCTACTCTTGATGAATTTCACATACTCTTGCTCAATTTGCTTACACAACACCCTTCAAAATGTATTAATAGCCACATATGTCCTAGGGGCATTAAAAGAGCTGACATAGGGTATATGCAGCACATTGAGCTTCCCATATCCAGTAAAAATAACTCCCCCACTCTCATCATGATTCACAGCATGTTCATCAAATGCATCACAATAAATGTCAACAAGTTAATTTTCATGTAATGACATTCAAAATAAACATACTTTGATACTTCATTGTTCATATCTTATGAGTTTCTGTTATAAAACAAAAAAACAACTTTAAGTGCAGTTTCCTACAAAAATTTCCCACTTCCAGAAACAAGTCCGCCAGGCTGGGAATAAAAGTAGAAACAAACTTCATTCCCTTGATCAATAAGCTACCCATATCTTTATCAATGTTCAAATAAGAAAGATTGATAATGTTTTAGTCTGTTGGCACAACTTCTTAAAATTTCATTCTGTAAAATGTTCTCCACATACCTGTAGGCACCTTGCGGATAATCCAAAAGAACGGAACAGTCTAAAGTAATGAAAAGGAATTTATTTCCTTCTCATTTTTCCTTGCCATCTTCGGCCTCACCCCTTATATTGTTGAGGACTGGGGTGTTGTTGCATGCCCAGTATCACCTTTGCTCAAATCTTTGAATGAAATGGTCTTTGTTCCATTAGAAACAGCTTCCACTGAAGACACAGAAGAGTCTTGTGATGCCTGAAATCTCCCCTCAGCTGCAGTCAAAGTGGTTCTGCCCTTTCATTGTTTCCGTAGCCATGAAAACACTAAATCATTTTTATAATCTCTGATGTCACTATCCAGCTTCCTCCTCTTCTGTTCAATCACTTCCCCTTCTGCCTTATTCACTTGAATTTGGATTAGTTTCAATTTGATAACTAACATGCTTTCGTGAGACTCCTTCTTAAGCTGCTCCTGCATCTCTAAAATGGAATTTGAACATTTTCATGAGATCTTAAATTTCTTTTAATTAGTACTTTTAACCACCCAAAAGTGCAATGTAATGATATATTTTTCTTCTCCTCTATCAGATCTGACTTCTCCTCCAAAAATTCAGATGCTGGCAAATGATCCACACTCAGCCATCTTCGGATAACATTTAGGCTAATGTCCTTTTCTAGTAGCTTGGTATCATAGAACAGCATAACTTCTTTAATTAATAAATGCTGAAGCTGTTCATACCTGACTGTACACACATTATCATTGTTCTGAGACCAAAAATGAATTAAGGTGAACTTCTCTTCCCTCTTCTTCCATAACTCAGCAAATATGAATGGATTCTGCTCAGAATACAGATGAGACATCTCCAAGAATGTTGAGGCTCCTTACAATGACATAAAATGAACCACAAACCTAAAAAAAAAAAAAACAAATTGAAGCTGAAAAAAAAAAAACACAGGAGCCAAGACAAAGTAGCTGTCAAAACATTACTGATGTTTCCTAGTACCTCAGCTAGTTGCCTTCCAGGGAACAATTACATCATCTTCACAGCCTCTTTTATATACACAAACTCACACAATTATCTAATAATTCAATTAAATAATTCAATTAAAAACCTACCGACAATATTCCAAATGTAAGTGTCAAAGCATTCACATACCAAATGCTAAAAACTTTTAAAGTGTCCATCCTGAAAATTCATTTGCAAAACACCCGAAACACTGTATAAACCTACACTTCATAAATTAAGATTTAATTCTAGATTTAATCCATTAGGGTGAAGAGTTTTGAAGCTAATGATGAACTTGGTGCCCATTTCAATAACGTTTGCAGATAATCACCCCCTTGAGTAAATGAGGCTTGACCAGAATGCTAAAGAGAAAACTATTATCAAACCAGCATGTACATAATGAAAATGTTGGGTGGCTGCGTTATCCAACCTACCATTTCTTATGTCCCCTAGGTGCTCCGTTATCCATTTCTTGACCATCCTCCTGGTCTGCCCAATGTACCATTTTGTGGTTGTACAACCACAACCTATGGTATATACCACACCATACATACTACAATTAAAACAATCAGCAACTTTATAATTCCTTCCATTAATCTTCCTGCCCTTTAGATTGTTTACCTTGGCATATACCTTACACTTACCACATGGAAATGATGCCACCAGACTGTTCTCCTTATAACATTTTTTTCAAATTTAGCAACTTCTTCAAATACAAAAACCTACTTTAGGAAAACGTTACCCTCTCAGGGAAGATTTCACCCTAACTCTCATCTTGTTTAACAATGTGCCAAAATCTTATGACCAACTCCCTTAAGATTTGCAAAAAAGGGGAAAACCTGTTAACAAAAAAATATTTTTCCCTCTTCCACCTTTTCTACATTCCCATTCATCCAAAATCCATCACTACACTCCCACATCTTGCCGTGGACACCTCCCCTAGTGGAAATTCCCCTCACTTTCATCTCTGCTTTTCTAAACACCTCCTAGGCATAACCTCTTCTTGACAATCTGTTCATTCATCAAAATGGTGGTGTATTACTACATGTATTTGAAAGCATAATAATCACATTCAAGTACACCTGTACTCTATATCAAGCCCAGTACAATTTCACTTGACCAACAGTGCATCCATCCACCAAGCTACACAACCAGTTAATTAGCACAGCTGTTTTAACCAAAACATAGTAATTGCCATTTTCTCATCAGTAAACATGTTTACGAGATGCTCTGCATTACACCACATCTCTCAGCAATCTGCTAAAAAATTAATAGAAAAAAGGAATTTTACTGGGGCTCTATTAGCGAAATACGGGTCTATATTACATAGACGAAAAATCAAAATCTCGAACACTCGGATGAGCGAAAACGCAGGTAATTAAAATCGCTATTGTGGGGGGGGGGGGGCTGTGCTCCCCACACCCCACATAAAAATATATTTCAACTCTGAGATCACACTACAGTGAGGAAAGGGTAAATTTTCTGATCTTCACTGTACTGCAATCTGACAATATCGATTTTAATTACCTGCGTTTTCACTCATCCGAGTGTTCGAAATTTTGATTTTTTTTTTGACATTCTGATAGGAACCCGAAAATACATCACTATAATACAACATAATAATAGAGGTAAGTGAGGTATGTAACAGCAGGTAACTGTGAAATTATATGTACAACATGTAAAAACATACCTCTGGTGGCAATGACGCTGTAGCTCAATCTGTTAAATGCTGTGAAAGCATTAATCTTTGGATCCTGGGTTCAAATACAGCTGTGTCTACCATTTAAAATACATGTATGTGTACATCACCATTATAAATTGTGATATGTATGACTGCCTCATCACCTATTTATCTACCCAAAGCAGTACAGATCGAATGTCTGCTTCCGAATAATGGAAATGAGAGGCCTACTGACCGCATTTTAACTATTCCTATTACAGCCCTAGAAAGTGCATAGAATGTCAGGTTATGCATTTGCATGAATTCCCAGAGGAATTTGAAGTATGTAATTCAAATATGGCCCAGTAATATCAGACTGCAGCCAACAATGATTTGCTAGTAATATAACAGGGGACCACACCTGCAGAAGTAACATACATATATGGGGGTTGTGCTAGAAGCAAAGGTTGCCAGCACACACATTCCAGATGACTACCATGACATAACACCTGACTTGACAGTTGTCCAACTGGTAGACATAATGGTTATGTACCATCTACCTTGTTCTAGGACACAATAAGCATGTTGCCTTTTACTCTGTTAATGATACAAAGACCAGCGGTGGTGGTGCTGCGGTAGCATTGTCGCCTCACAATTAGACGTTGCCCGTTCGATTCTCAGAGCGTCTTCTGTGTGGCGACATGCATGAATGGGCATTCCTTCATTGAAGGTTGTGCATTAGGCCTGGCAAGCCAGCACGTAAAAATCTACTGCCAATCATTAGTGGACCGGAGTTCCGCTGTGGCGACCCCTAACCGGGAAAAGCCGAAAGACACAACAATGATACATTTGGCTAACATACTTACCTTAAACACATACCTTAATTTCCAGTGGGATGAGTTCCCTCAGTCTGGCTCTAGCTGTTCACCAAGACTGCTATAGATCCCACAGCTACTCTTCACTGTTGGTGCCCTGCACAGTCTTAAGCCTCTCCCTGTATGCCTATTGCCTGTAGAAGCAGCAGCAGCTTCAGCCTGTAGCACACACATCTGTATGTAAAAAGTAGCTTCAAACATTCTGTTTGTGCTGCAGTATATTTACCCCAGTAATTTCCACCCGACATATGAGAAAGGGGATGGAATCTACATTGAGGCCTTATATCTTGTTGAGTAGTTGTTTGGGATTGGCTGATTAAAATGCAAATCAGCTGTGTAGGCTACATGTAGCATTTCTGTACCATAGATTGGTTCAGAGGCAATCACTTGCTAATGAGAACTATCTTAAAAAGGCAAACTTCTAGCTAGGGTAACCAGTGTGTATGAGAGTTAGTTTGTATGGTTAACTCATTACTAGTGATAGTAGGGGTACTTAATATTTGATGGTATTTCCTGAGGGAAGGTTGAGGGGAGAGAGGGGTAAAGTTTGGGATCGATTTATCAACCAGGAGGTTTGCTGTATCTTCTGCCTCACTATAGGTGGTCCCACTTACAATGAGATATGTACACAATTGTGTCTTGTCTTTGAGGTTGCGGGCATTCCTAAAGTATGCTTTGTTGTTGTCCTTGGCCTGGGAGCCAAGACTTACCTCAAATCTAGCTTTGGTAGACTTCATTTATCTGCTGATTTTTTTGTTTACTTTGATGAGAGTGCTGTCATCCTGCTGTGTGCTGCACCTCCTAAGTTTTGCCATGAATTTCTTCTTTCTGTTATACAGCCTATTGATTCTGTGATTCCATCAGGGTGGTTTGATTTTCACTTAGTTCTGTACTTCTCTCTGTTAGGTACAGCTGCCTCCATACAGCTATTAACATGCTTGTACAGGATTTCTGTAAACACTTATGCATAGGCTGCAGTGTTCTCAGTGTTTATGGGGACCTGAGATTTGGCCAGTTTATCAACTAATAGCTGATGGCTAGCCTTAGAGCAGTTCCAAAATAGTCCATGTCTAGCTAGGGGTCCATGTTTCGGTATTATTTCAAAGGAAACCAATTTGTGTTTGGATCTTACCAAGGAAGACATTACAATATGGGGTTGTACAGGACTAGTCCATATTTGTGAGAACCTGATCCAGTATGGTTCCACCCATTTGGTGTATTGGCTACCTGGTCCAGGGAGTTTGTGTTTACAAAAGCCAGGAATCTCTGTGCTTGTATGTTTGTTGTTGTATAAAATTCTGAGGTAATAGTTGGAGAATGGAAGTTACCCATGAATATGGTATTGAATTGGATGGCTAGTATTTCAATATGTTTACACACATGGTATGGGTGTCCTGGGTTGTAGAGGGGGGGGGTATAACTTGCATGGAAGTAGAATTCTATTTTGCCTATTGTGAATTGAATCTGGAACAGCTCAAGTGCATTAGCCTGTTTGACCAGCCTTGAAGTATCTTTAGTTTTGATGTACCTACAGACACCTCCACCTTTAGTCCCTTTATGTGAATTAGCTTATCTAAATGTGTGGAAGGCATAATAATTTTTCACTGTTGGTGTGCTCTTAGCAGCTTTAGCTCATGTGTCAGTGACCACACAGATGTCTTCCAAAAGCTCAAATAAGTATTTTTAAGTATAGTCTAGGAAGGTATGTTGCAGGTCATGTACTCCCACATGGACTATGACTGAGTCATGTCATAGGAAGTTACTAGGATAATGGTTCTAGGGTCCTTACAAGCATAGCCAAGTGCTACCCTTATTTCCACAATCAACACCAATCACCCCGGCCCAAGAGAGACACGGGTAGAACCCCCAGGGTGATTTTACGGTTACATATCCAATCATCCACATTGTGTTTGAAGAGGGCCAATGAATTGCTCTGTTTGACATGAAGTGGGAGTCCATTCCAAATGTGTGGTAACCTCTGGGAGACAAATCTGACTTTCCAGAAAGTTATATTACTGTCACATACCAAGTTAAGGTATTTAGGGTTAATAACCAGTGTACCATTTGATTTGTGGATATGCAGCATTTCAAATAAAGCATGGTCAAAGATTGCCTTATACACAAGGCATCGATCACCTATGAGTAGTCTGCATGAAACAGAATGAAGTGACAGTGATCTCAGATGATACACATGGGACAGATGCTGGAGACCTTGAATTATCCATGTGAGGAACCTTTGTGGTCTCTCCAATTGCTGCAGGTGCTTGGAAAGGTGCATACAAAAAGGGGCATTGTATTCCATTACTGGCTTGATGAGGGGGGGAGTACAGAGAGGTTATAACTTCTTTCATTTTCTGGATGCAATGGCCTTACTTATGAGATGAGCAATATAAAATTCCTTGCTTACCACTGTGTAGACATGCTGATCAAAGGTAAGGTTACTGTCAACCTGTGTGCCCACTGAGTGCATACGTAGTGTTTTCTTACTGATGTGGTAGTAGGAAATGTTCACTTACTGAGATGGATAATCATATTTTTTTTGCATTGAGGTTAAGGCCATGACTTCAGCAGCAACCATTTGTATGACCCATCTAATGTTATAAGGGCTGATACCTAGCTGAGAGTGTTTGTCAGCATACAGCCTACCTGGACTTAGCAAGGACATTTGACACTACTTCCCCCACTCAAGCATCATTGACAAACTTACCCAATAAACTATCAACTGTTATATTGTTAGGTGGGTCCCTAAATGGCTCACTGATAGAACTCATGTAGTCAAAATAGAGGAATCCCTATCCAACAGCAGACCTGTAACCAGTAGTGTTCCACAGGGTTCAGTCCTGGGACCAGTACTGTTTGGAATGTATTTCTCCAAAGTACTAGCAAAAACTAAAGGTTCATGGCTGACAAAGTTTGCAGATGACTGCAAATTGGGAGTGGTCATAGAATCTCCAAATGATGTCAACATCCTACAAGAGGGTCTTGCACAAATAAATGACTGGTGCCAAAGTCATGGCCTTTAACTCAATGCAAAAAAATGTATTATCATTGCTTTCAGTAAAAGCAATGTTCTTCTAAATACCAAATAAATAGCAGCACCTTAAGTATGCACTCAGTGGTGAGAGACCTGGGCACACAGTTTGACACCTACCTTACCTTTGACCATCACATCTCCATAGTGGTAAGAAGGACATTCTATCTTGCACATGTCATAAGTAAGGGCATTGTCTCCAGAAAAAAAAAGAAGTTATAACCTCTCTGTAGTATCCTCTCATCAGGCCAATAATGGAATACAATGACCCTTTTTTATGTAACTTTCCAAGCACCTGCAGCAATTGGAGAGACCACAAAGGTTTCTCCCAAGGACAATTTAAGGTCTTCTGTATCTGTCCTATGGGGAAAATCACTGTCACATTATTCTGTTACAGACACACTACTCAGAGGTGATACCTGTCTTGCATACAAGGCAATCTCTGACCCTCCTATATTGGAAATACTGTATATCCATAAGTCAAATGGTACACAGGTTACTTGCTCTAAAGCCTTAACTAGGTATATTAATAAAACCTGCTGGAGGGACAGAATTGTCTCCCAGAGGTTGCCACACCTTTAGAACAGGTAGGACAGATGCTGAAGACTGATGTTCCCACTTCATGTCAAA
>NC_056728.1:1902746770-1902816770 GCF_019279795.1 Protopterus annectens
ACACACACACACACACACACACACAAACCAAGTGGGCTGGAGTGGGACTAGAACCCCTAGATAACTAGTGTTACACTACAGATCACAGTATTTAACTAACACATCACTGCAAAAGTCTGCTCTGCAAATGACTGCAGGTGAACTAATCCTAGAGGACATAAACAAGCCCTATGTTTAACAGCTTGGGAGGCCTGCAGAGTCACATTGTTTCCTACTGTCATCTGCAGCTAGTAGCCTAGAAATCAGAAAACTGTTTTGTAGCCTAGCTATGTGACAACAGTACCTGTTTTGGGCATATGTGTCTCTTTGCATTTGGATGGGCAAGCCTCTGGCAAAATTCAATTAGCCTTGTCAGTGAGTGAGCACACAACATAATACATTACACAGCTTGTTCAGTTGTGTAAACTCCAGCAGACACAGGGGGCTGTAGTGAATGTATCTGCTGTTGTTGCCATAGATACAGATATATGGTTTTACAATATATGAACATATTCATATACTGTGCCATACATTTTTAAGGTTTTCACATGCTGGAAAAAGTGGTATGACTCACCATTGTCCAGATGTTTCCAGGAAGCACACAGGTTTGACTCATATTTATTTGTGCTTCACACTATTCTGTGATTTACAGTGAAATGTAGTATCATTTACCCATGACATGAGAGAAGACTTCCAGAAATCTGAGCATCATATGTTCCAATAGTCCTCCAAATGCAACAAGTTATTCTATGAACTTTCACATTGCTGTAAGTGCATTATCATATGCTGAGCCCTTACGTTTGTTCCTTTGTCGAACATTACATGTGTCATATGCAGCTTTACTCTCCATGATCTGGGTATGTAGGGTGATGCTAACACACACACACACACACACACTCACACACACACACACACACACACACACATATATATATATATATATATATATATATATATATATATATATATATATATATAATATATATATGTTTATGCATGTAAAAGTTATATTTATGCATATAAAAGTTTTATATGTATATATGTGTATCTACACACACACACATATATATATAGATATATATATATATATATATATATATATATATATATATATATATATATATAAGTACACACACACACACACACACACACACACACACACACACACATATATTGTGTGTGAATGTGTATCTACATATATAAGAAGAGGCAGAGCTATATACGTGTTTGCATATATATATATATATATATATATATATAAAACACTTAAAAAAATTGTGCGAGGAGCAATGGATTTGCACTTTACTTAACTAAGTGTGTGGTCATGTGCAGTGGCATTTTTAGGATTGTTTGTGCATTGCTAAGCAGTGCACAAATGGGAGACACATTGCTTACATCAGAGAATTACTGTTCCATAAACTGACTCCAGCCCACACCTAGCTGTACTCCAGGCCGGGATTATGTGTGTTACATGGTGTGACCTCTGAATCTGCTTCTGCACTGCTGCGCTTGATGCAAAATGGCTAAGACTTTTTAAGTAGGTTTTAGATATGCAGCACAGTGCACAAATGTATAATTAGTATGTGAAAGAGGTTATTACTGGTATAGCACACAAAGAGTCAGAGTCAGTAAAACACTACTTATTACTACTTCACATCCAAAATATCTGGATATTTCAGGATTAGGACCCTGAGCACCATCATACACATTAACTGCTTTAGTCTTTTGAGCCACAGAAACTGCTTGACAGAAAGGGGATCATTCATCACACAAGCACTTGCATAAATATGTACATTGCTATTCCTCAGTTAGCTAACACATACAATATAAGCTCAAATTCTACATTACTGCCTGACACTGTGTGGCTACTAACTGTGTGAAATGCTCTTACAGCATAGATGAGTCAATGTTATGGTAGTTACAAGGTTACACTGCTGGAGTCTATTTTACATCAGCGAAAACTCCGTTGAGCAAATGGCATTTCATCAAAAATGCCATTCATCTAATTCTGCACGTGTGGGAGGCTGTGCCCTCCACACACCCCGCTAATTATATATATCAACTCTGCGATTGCACTACAGTGAGGAAAGGGCAAATTTTCTGATGTTCACTGTACCGCAGTGTCACTATGAGCATTTCGATGAATGGCATGTTCTATGTAAGTGAACAGAAAATGCCATTCTCTGAACTGAATTTGCAATGTTATAATAGGGACCTACACTACAGTTCTGAGAGATGGAGGAACAAACGCCCATGTTCTACTAGGATACACGCTAGTCTGACTATCACTTAACCTCAATTTCTAACATGTCCTTTGAATGATGTACCAGTAATCTGTTGCAGTAGGACTGCATGAATATTCCATGCATGAGGCCTACTTATTACAAATGGTGACATGCAAGTGGAAAAGGTGTCTGTAGTCCTATGTGGATGTAATTTCTGTCCAAATAGCCCACTATAGTTATCTGCATATTATAATAATACACTACACTATGGTGTAGGTTATGGACGTACCTTGCAAATGCAGTAGTTGACACAGCTGTAGTGCAATGCTGACTCTGATGCAAACAGTACGCAGCCAGTACATGGATAGATACAGGATGTGTGAGTTGGCTAGCATCAATTTTAATGCATGTATGTGAGTAGGCATAATGTGTTAGACCCTAGGTCTCTAGGTTGTCAGTGAATGTGCTATGCGTTGTCTCTTAGTTAAAGCCAGGCTGTACAGAGCATGCAGACATCTGCATACAGGGACATCAGCAAGGGGTTATTCCTCCAAGTCTTCCTGTGACTGTGGCTGTGGTGACCTAGGCACTGGTGGGAGGCTGTGTATCCCTTCCCTTCCCTTTGCAGATCCTGTTGCATCTGTTTCTGCAAGATCAGATTTTGTAGCATAGCACATACTATGAATATCTGTGCAAATGTGGCTGGAGTATACTGCAGAGCTCCACCAGATATATTGAGGCATCAGAACCGTGACTTCAGAAGCCCAAACGCACACTCTGTGATCTTGCTTATTTGTGCATGTGCCTCATTATGGCTTTATTCCTTGGGTATGTGTATATTACTCATAAGTGTCATCATCCACAGTTCCAGGACATAGCCAGTATCCCCCAGTAAATCACCCTGTGGGGTGTGCCCCCTGGCAAACATCTGGTACAGCTGTGACGTGTGCCAGATATGGGAGATGTGATAACTGCCAGGGTTGCTAGCACATACATTCATGATAATCCCCTGGGCATTGCACATGATTTGGCAGTTGATGGAGTGGTACCCCTTTTAGTTAACATAAATTCTACCCTGGTTACCAGGTGGTGTCTTGATGTGTACATGAGTGCAATCTATGGAACTCAGTACTTCAGGGTAGTGTGCTACACAGTAGAAGTGTTGCATATTGCTGGCCCTCACCCCAAGGGAAAGGGGAAAATATATGTGTTCACTGGCATGTGGGAGTATAACATCCAGGAATTGGTGGAGTATCATGGATGCAGATGCCTGTGACACCCCCATCATGTCCCTAGCTGGTCTTTGAAAAGTGCCTGTAGCTAGCATCCTAAGGGCTACACATACCTTAGTTTTCACTGGGATGGGATTCCCCTATGTTAGCTCTGGCTCTGAGTTGAGGGCGGCAGAGCTCAGTGGGTTCTTGTAATATGCCCCTGTCCACTCTGTAGCACTCTGCAATCTCCAGCTCAAGTAGCTCCTGGAAGGTTACCCTGGGGCTTGACCCTCTTCTCCTCCTCAGCATAGACCTATTGTCAGCAGAACCAGCCGCATTGACTTCAGCATCTAGCATATACATATGTAGAATAGCTGCAGCAACCCCTAACATCACCTCAGTTAAATTTCCAAGTCTCTACTCCAATGGTTCAGAATATAGGGTGTATGCATACTTTAAACAGTTGTGCTATAGGTCCACCATGTGGGATTGGCTAATTATAATGCAGCTCACCTGCTTAATATATAATTGACATGAATTAAAGGCCCTATTTTATTGCACAGCTGTGCACAGCATTGTGCAGCATAACTTTATAAAACAATATATTTTTCATTGAATGTATCCAGTTTTCATTCATAGCTGGCTACATCATAACTGTCACGTGGATGGTCTGTTCATGTGAGAGTAGTGATCAGAGCATACAAGAAGAGATCTAATTTTTAAATCAGTTATACTTTCAGGAATTGTATTTACAACAAAATCCAATATGTCTGAACCACTAGTCCTTCTGTAGTCAATTTCCTCATATTGTGGAAAGTAAACCTATATTTTTTGTCTGTGACTGAAAGAGCTACTTTCTGTTTTACATGCTCCATTTTGTTTTCTATTTTAAGAAATCTGCTTGGCCTGTTGTTTTTGTTCTACATGAAAGATAGCCACTTACATTATCAAGGCTGCACATTTCACATGTGTTTTCTTTGGTTAAATTGTCTATTGAGTGATACATGCATATAAGGTGAAATTTTGGGCATTTATTTTTGCCTGAAAAGATAGCAAGCCTACATAAACTAAAGCAATGCTGGTGATTCACTGCTAGGTTTTCCCACCCACCCTTCAATTTGTTGGTCTGCTTTTAAAACCTGATGTTTTAAACTACCCACCCCTACTGTAAATTGAATTTTATAAGTTCCTCCTTTTCCACACTGCTGTTGATATCTTGACTTATTTATCTGCCTTTCCTTGTGCTTATATTGAAAAGGTTCATTTTGCATCTCATCTGTTCTACTGATTTACTTTATCTGAAATCATTATCTAGCTAGCTTGTTAGATAAAGTAGTGTATTTTTACACTTTATCAAGTACTTCTTTTTACATCTAGAGGTCAGTGGATTTTGCATCTAATGCACTGAGAGAAAGCCTGGTCTGTTTAGGTTGGCTAAACACTTGAGATTTCTACATGTAGTTTTATTAGCTAGAGGTCTTATTAATTATCTTATCTTGTTTTTAGTACCTTTATAAATTCTGTACAATTTAGTAGCTCTTACATCATTTATAAAAAATACTTTTATTGAATAATCACACTTTTATAAGCTGTTTAAAGTACACTGTTGTATCCATATCTTTAAGTTTGTTTATGGTAGCATTCCATATCCTTTAAGTTTGTGCTTTTACATTAGGAGGACTGGAACTGTTCATCTAGTTGTAGTAGGTATTTACCTGTTCAATCTGAGCTGGGAACCACACAAAAAGGCTCTAAGTATTTTTTGCACTTTTCTTATATACTGTGACTATACTTCAGCAGTTTCAATAAAAATTGTTAGTTGTAGGGTTGTTGTAAGTAGTTTGTGTAATCTTGTTACCCTTGGACTCCAAACCAGTTATTTTACATTAGGAAGGTGTTTTTTCTACACCCTTGTGGCAGGTGCTTTCTGAACTGGTAGTTAGCTTAAAATGTGTATATCTTTGCTCGTATTTAAACCTTATGTTTGCATGGTGCTGCTCTTTGCTCAGCAGCAGTTAGCAGTGATCTGTATGGATGCAAAAGTCTAGAAGCTCAGTTTTTCCCAAAGTAGCTGTCAGTAAATCCATTCCAAGCATCTGTGCTGCTCTAGGAGTAACTCAGTTGTGCACTGAACAGCATCGACTTATTGATCAACCTTAACCTACACAAAGTATAGGTCTCTCTAGTAGTCTTGGCATGCCAGCACAGTCCTGTCACAGTCCTGTCAAATTAACCCATTCCCTCCCCTAATCAAATATATAATAAGAACCTGTTATCATGGATAGGCAGTTCCACATCATTTCTGTGGCCAGCCTGATAGGCATGAGCATCCTGAGGCAATGTAGCAGTTGTCTCGTGTATACTGACAACCTACTCCTGAAACAAATACTTTATGTGAGATGTGTAATTACACTATTAAATTGGAGGCAAGAGTATCATATAAGGACAAATCAAATGCCAAACAGGTTGTCAGCACACATACACTTCCACACTAAAAAAGGAAATGACACATAAACCCATTTATGTGGCAGTACTCACTTACCAAAAGAACAGAGGCCTCCCAAATGGAAACTACTTACATACATGACAATGAAAAAAATAATTTTAACACATAACAACAGACACACCAGTGTCTCAAAAATAAGCTCATAAGGTGTCACAAAACAAAAACCTAATGTATTGGTAATGGGTGACTCCACTGACTGACACCCAGATATTTCTCACTCCAGGCTGTATAAGGAGCAGGTTATGGCTCGCTACCTGTCAGGTGCCAGGATCTGTCAAGTCACTCAAGCACTCAATCCCTCAACCAAAAGCACCAGTATGACTCAGTCATAGTCCATGTGGGGGTGGATGACTTGAGCTGTACCTCAGTGGATTATATGAGGAGAGACATGACTGGGATCCCAGATTATGTGCCACAGGCAGGTATAAGCCTAGCCTTAAGCACATTCTACCTTCTGCAAGGATGATGCCACAATACAAACAAAATATGCTATCATATACTGGCAAAGTAATTAGTCACCACTAGTGTGCCTGTTTTAGACAGTATCAAAATAACCAACCTCCCAACATAACAAAATGTTCTGTAGATAAACTCAAGATACTGCTGCTTAATGATAGGAGTCTAAACAAGAAACTGCACTGCATGGAAACAGTCCTCATGTTGGAAGATGCTGACATGTGTGCAATCACCGAGACATGGTTCAAAAGTGCAGAAAGCACCCAAGCTGTGTAAGGCTACAATGTCTTCCATACATTTTGACCACAAACAGAGCATGAAAGAATCAAATGAGAAAGTGTATCCATCTTTATTAAGGATAATTAAACCTCAAGAATGGTCAAACAGTATGACTTTCATGAGCTTCTCCATGTCCAACTATAGGCAAAGCCCCCTAGCACATCATAGCTAGCTATAGGTCACTCATCATGAAAGAAAAAAAGCATATGACATACCTGGACTTTCTGGAGTCACTTGCCATACTGCACAATACCTTATTCATGGGTTATTTTAATTATCCTACCATTGACTGGGAAACATACACAACCACATATATGCTGGCACAGACGTTCTTTACTTTGTCAATGCAAATGCTCTGTAACAGCTAGTCAGTCCACCCACAAGAGGCTTAAATGTCCTGGATATAGTACTCACTAACATGGGAGAGCATTGAACCCTCCCCCATTGAACCCCTCATGTGATGTCCTCTTTGGTAAGATCAGACCATAAATAAGGCTTGTTCAATGCAATTATAAGATCAGATACCTAGCAAGCTCAAAAATGCTTAAGAAATTTTCAAGGACAAATTACGTCCTACTACGTGATGGTATGAGAAGTTTCAAAGCCCCCTTGAATGCAGATAACATGGACTCCTATGAAGAGATGCACACCAATGCCCTGCATAACAATTTATGCAGTTGTATAGAATCATCTGTACCTGACTGGATTAAAAACAGGTCTTGCCAAAAAAAATAAGCCACCTTAATGGACCCCTAATATAAACAGACTATACAACAAGTGAAAGAAACTAATGTCCAAGAACAGGAGGGAAATGGTTCAGCAGAGGAAGAAATCCCTCTCTAGCTTAAGAAAACAAATTTAGAGATCTTGTCAAGTCCTCCAAAGCAAATTATGAAACAAAAATAGCCTTCTTAGCTAACGATAATCACAAGACATTCTTTAACTATGTCCAAAATCTAAAAGGGAATACTTAGCTATGCACTATACTGGCTGTAGAAAGCACCACCCATACTCAGTTGAAATTAACAGCCAAACTGCTAGCCAATACATTTGGAGCAACCCTCACCCCACTGTCCCAACCAGTCATCCACCAAAGTATACCTGCCTCCATTTAATCACCTAGTTATCTCAAGGCAGGTCATGTCAGTGCTCCCCATGGCCAAAAACATGGCATCAAGGGGTCAGACAACATCTTAGGTTATCTTTTAAGAAACTTAAAACATGACCTAGCAGACCCTCTTGGATCACTGTTTAACCACTGCCTACAAAATGGCTATGTTTCAGCAGAATGGAGGACAGCAACAGTAATCCCTCTGCACAAAGGAGTACCATCAACCAGCTCTGGGAATTATAGACCAAGAAGCTTGTCTAGCCCCATCTGCAAATCCATGGAAAGAATCATTATGGGCCTTATTAGCAAGGACATATGTATCTCCAAACTCTATACCCAACGCAGTTTGGATTCATTAAAGGTAGATTATGCCTGTTAAACACGGTTGCCTTCATTGAGAAAGTCAACAAGGCCCTGAACGAGGGAAATACCTATCTTGACCTATCCTAAGCATTTGACACAATCTCTCACACGGGTATTATACAGAAACTCTCCCAGTTGGGAATTAACTCCTACATTACCAGATTGGCAGCCAACTGGCTCACTGACAGGATACATGCTGTAAAAGTGGGTGACTTCACCTCTAGCAAAAGACCGGTCACCATTGGCATACCACAGGGTTCTGTGATTGGCCCCTTACTGTTCAAAATTTATTTCTCAGAAGTCCAGGAAAACTTGGATGGCCTGTGGCTGACCAGTTTTGCTGATGATTGCAAATTGGGAGCAATCATTGAGTCCCTCAGTGATGTTAATATACTGCAGACAGGTTAACGCAGACAAATGATGGTGTCAAAGCCACAGATTAAAGCTAAATGCAAAATAAATTAATTTTATTCCCTTTGGGAAAGCTGGAATTACTGCTAATTACATTATAGACAGCACTTCCTTAAATGTAGACCCAGTGGTACATGATCTGGGTACCCAGGTTGATAGCAACCTGAACTTTCACCACCACATATCCACAGTAGTTAGATTAGTAGTATAGATTAGTATTAGTAGATTAGTATTAGTATTAGGCTAACTACCCTTGTGGGCCTTTTCAAGCCTAGCCAATTACTCCATGTGAGAATCAAACCCTGTACCTTATGTTTGTAAGGTAAACACCTTAACCATTACGCCATGGAAATCCTTCTATGTGGCACATATTATAAGTAAAGGCACTGCATCTAGATCTAATGATGTTATAATTCCTAGAGTTAACTAATTAACCTCAACACTACTATCAAACCACCAACCCATCGCTATACTCCCCCCTTGGCAAAATCCTTGAGAAATGTGTACATTCCCAAATTCTTCTATATCTCCTGAACAGTAACCTTCTCTCTGATACACAACATGGATTCAGACCCAAACATAGCACCACATCCGTCCTTATCAGCTTCTCTAACGCAGTTAACCAATCTCAAAACAACAGTCCTTATGTTTCATCAGTCTTCCTAGACATGTCTAAAGCAGTCAAGACCGTCTCACACCAAAAACTATTATACCAACTAACCTCCTTAAACTTTTCACATTCTACACTGTCATGATTTCAAAGCTACTTATTAGATAGACAGCAAGCTGTAAAATGGCTTGATGATATATCCTTACTATTACCAGTCTCATTGGAGGTACTCCAAGGTTCTATTCTTGGCCCTCTTCTCTTTACAGTCTTTACTAATGATTTCCACTCTGTGACTACATCAACTAGCATTATACAATATACAGATAATTCTACACTCATTTGTTTGACTACCTCAATCCCAGAACTCTTAAGAAAACTCAGAATGCATTTACTGATGCTGAACATTATCATTCCACCAATCAATTAATACTAAACCCGAACCAGACTAAATTACTACTATTTTCCAGTAAAATATCTCAACCACCCACCCCCTTCATCATTTACTCTAATAACAACATCAAAATTGAGCCAGTGGACCACATCAAACAACTAGGTGTTACCATTGACAGATCCCTCAGTTATGCCCTGCACATTGCCCAAACAATCAAAACAGTCCACATAAAACTGGGGTCACTCTTCACAACCAGACCATTTCCTTCTAATTCAACAAAAAATGCACCCAAACCCACCTACTATCCATGCTGTTATACACCTCCCCAATTTTCACAAACTTAAAGAAATCAAATCTAAATAAACTGTAAGCCTGATACAACAAAATAGCCATGTTTGACTCCAGACTTCCAAATAGTACACATCACTGTTCATCACTACACAGACTAAACTGGTTAGAACTACCTAACCTACTACACCTCAACCAACTTAAGATCAGTCACTCTATAATCTACCAGCCAGACAGATGTCTATCCTTTAAAAATCTAGTAAATCCTTAATCTAACAACAGAACCCTCTGCTCATCCAGCAATCTCCTTTTTGACATCAACAAAGCTAATAATAGCTACTGCAATGCCTTATACTCAAATCACATCTCCAAAATTTGGAACTCAATTCCTCAACTCGTTCTTGCCACTGTTAACCCCTCCACTTTCAAAGCCTATTTGTCTACAAAATGGCTATGCTCCTGCTCAACACCAGGATGAGCCCTTAGTTTTCTTGCATTTTTTTTGTCTTTCTTCTTCCTGTATGTCTCCTCTCTAAGGCTTATTGCCTCATTTATTTCTTTCTTTTTTCTTTTTTACATATGTCCTCTTCTCCCTTCCATCTAATGTACATCTCATCTCATTGTTAATTTTACTTTAACTTCCTTACTTTCTGGTAGGGATATCACCACACTCCCAAGCAAGGCATCAGTATTGTTTTACTAAAGGTTGCAGTCAAAGACCATCTATTATGATGTATAGTTTATGATTTATAATCCTACTGTGTTTTCTTTTACCACTGTTCGTGTATTCATCTCAAATTAACATATGTCAGTAACTGTTTCTGTCTTTTACTCCATATTAGTTCTATATGTATATTGCAAACTATTGTTTTTATGATTTTTGTTCTATGCATATTGATTCTGTAAATGTAATTTTCAGCTTTTTTCCCTGGTCCTCCACTGAAAATGGGCCTTTTTGGCTCAGTCAGACATACTCCAGTAAACAAATCTTAAATAATTAATAAAGTAAAAAATAATTCCAATATACTCAGCACTCATCAGACCAGTAATTGAGTAGAATGTTCCCTTTTGCATGTACCTCACCAGACACCTGCAACAACTGGACAGACAGACTACAGAGGTTTCTCACCAGAAATTACAGGTTACACAAAACAAGTCTTATGTGGAAAGACTGAGGGCAGGATTCACGAAGCCTCCGTGTAAGAGTTACAAGGCTTACACGGAGGCTGCAGTTAAACGGTGTGACGTCAGCATGCCATGCATATGCATGAGGGCATGCTGAATCACACCTAAGGTTAACATGGTCCATGTAAGACAGTAGGGGGTGTGTCCATAGGGCGAGCCCTGCAAACGGACATGCTCCCAGAAGAGTAAAAGTCCCGAAAGTAAACCCCACGACAGAGTCCGTGTAAATGTGAATAAACACAACACAACACATGCCCCCACAGACTATGAACATAAAATGTATAAATGAACATCTTATATTTTTTTTATAAGTTGTAAAGATGTTTGCCCGTGAGTGCGCTCATTTGCGCGGGCATGCCCGGCGCTTAGCCACAGTTAGCAGTCAGTGGAAAAGCATATAAGAACTAAATATGCAAAGTAAGCCAAGAAGCAATAGCGTAGCGGTAGAGATGTTGGCTGAAGAGGAGGCAGTCATGGTTTGAGCCCCCACAACATCAATTTTTATTTTTAGTGAAATAAGCACAAAACAATTCCCTGACATATATGTACATATATAAAATTATATTTTATGTAAAATGTAATGAAATGGGCCATGTATTTTGAAGAAATGTGAGATAATAAAAAATAAAAAAAAATGTCAGATGTGCCTATAGCTGAGCTACACTCTAACAAGTTCAGTATATCTGCCCGTAGGTGAGCAGTGTTTTAACAGGTGTAAAATGAGTGCCCGTAGGTGAGCAGTGGTTTAACAGGTGTAAATTGAGTGCCTGGGGTTGAGCAGAGTTCTAACACGCTGAAACTGTGTGCCCGTAGCTGAGCTGAGCATAATATGCATGCTGACAGCCAAACGATGCATAAACCAGCGTGACCCATTTGCACGGAGCTGTGCACCGCACCAACAAGTTAACCGGCGGGCAACGTTGAGCAAGCTGTATCAAAACTGCCTTTACACAGACACACCTCCTAGCCTGTGTAGACAGTCATAAAATATAAAAAGCACTGGCCAGGCTCAAACTCAGGATATTATGCACCATAGTCAAAGTACTGATCCACTAAGCCATGACACCTGCTTGCAAAAGTGCAGTAATAGCATATATATAGGAATGAATGGAAAGAGGAGCATGACAAAGCAGGTTTTGTGAAGCTGATACAATTCCAAAATGGCCAATCACAGATAAGTGCGGGAAAAACAGCATATATAAGCCCCATAGGCAGGAATGCACAGCATAACTGATTGTGGAACCGACTTGCAGTCAGGATGGCAGGTGTAGGAGAGGGTAGTTGCTTCTGAGCACACAGGTGGGGTGTTGAGGAGTCCAAATATATGGTTTGGCTCCTTGTCCATGATCATGAGGCCCAACTCATGCAGGGCCAGGTCCTGTGGGGAGCATATAGGGCTGAGGCGTGGGACCGGTTGGCACATGATCTCACCAGTGCCACAGGAATACCAAGGACTGGTGAACAGGTCCATCACCACCATGCGGACCTGAAGAGATGGAAGCAGGACCAACTGAACCGTTGGATCCAGGAGGTCCGGCAAATGCCCAACACCCCACTACTGAGTAAGTTACATGTAATTATTTATGTAAGAAAGTAACCTAGCTGATATTATGGAGATGTGTATTCCAATATTACTTCATTTATATTGCAGCTGCAGGTGTCCGTTCTGCAAACTGTCAAGCCTATGCCGATAGGCTGGTGCGGTTGCGCCACCAGGCAGGTCAGTAATTCTCTCCCTGTAACTGTAAAAAAATATAAGTATGACAGCTTGCAAAAGAGTGCAGTGTAGTCACTTATTAATAAAATGTGCAAGTAACAGTGTAAGAGAGTTTGCAAGTATTGTTGATTACAAAAGTGTGATGCAGCCTGTAATCCAAAAATAAAAAATGAAACAAGTCTGAAATAAGGATGTCCCACCTGTAATATAATAGTACATAACCTGCAGCAGGCTGAAAAGTACAGCTACAGAAGCTGAGTAAAACACGTGTGAAATATATCCCTGTTTAAATTCTGAAACATGACACAAGTGAGACTGTTGGAAAGGATTGTTATAACTAAAAGTAAAACATGTCAATAAAGCCTAGAATTAAGTACCATCCTGAATTGTAAAAATAAAACAAGTGAGAGAGTGTGAGAAAGAGGTATGAATCCACCAATAAAGTAGTAATAACTCCTGAATAAAGTATACTGCAGTCATTACAGAATGAAATGAATGTGACAGGCAGAACCAAACAGCAACATGTGTTGAAAAAAGTACTGAAGCTGGAATGTGCGTCCCAAAATCTGGATATGTTGCTCTCAGTTTGCCATATGCAGATAGTATGGTTGTATGAAATACCAAACATCCACAGTTGTCTCTAGCCATATAAAGCAAATGTAGCAGGATGATGTAGCTGAACAGAGCCAGATATGAATGTGTATGAATAAATATGAAATGTATATTGATGTAGCAGTAACATTCCTTTCACCAACCTGAATAAGTTGTCACATAGGAAACTGTAGTCAGACCTGTAGTGTGTATATATCTGCTGCTAGTAGAAATATACAGCATATGTATAGGTATTTGAAGTTGTTAATGAAATATTTCTTCACCCTACCCTATAACCACAAATAATCCATTCCAAGTGAAATGGGTATGTGTATTCACAATTAACACCTCTGGACATTTGTCCTGTTGGTTCATACATATTTGCATGTACTTTGATGCATGTGCCCTGTTCATACATCCAAACTTGATGGCCTTTTGCAATCAATCAACCCTGCATGTTGTTGGAATGTGTATTGTTGTTCAAATTATGCATGTGTTATGCTTGCTGTTCAATGGCTTGAATTTATGGGTGTTTGGTTAATGGGAATACTAATGTATGCTGTTACAACTAATTGTGAATGGTATTGTACGTTACTAACCCAAACTGTCATTAAATAATGCAAAACATAGGACGACAGGGAAGGCGGGTTCCAGCGGACCCACCTCTCCCACCTCAGCTGGTGAGTGCACCTGGCAGTAGTGCCCAGGCCGGACCCTCCTCCAGTGGCCCTGTGCCACCTCCAGGTGGAAGCGCTGCAGGGGATGGGGCTCATCCCCCTCTGCAAGCATGGCTGGAGAAGAACATCCACTCACCCTCCGTAGTGTCCGGACTGTGGTGCATAGGGAGATCCGGCACACTGTGTTTGGGCCCCTACGCCAGCTTGAGGCACGGGTGGCTCAACTCATGGGTGTGCCTGCTGCCCAGCCTACACAGCCCCCAGCACAGCCCCATCCTGGGCAGTGAAGGCACAGTGGCAACTGCCCATGGGTGGGGATCTCAGTTCCACTGTTGCCATCTGTGGGCTCATGGGCTCGAGATATCCAAACATCCGTCCCCGACAATTGTGTAACCCCCCCCCACATGTGTCATATACCACCCCTGTATGCATCTTGTTTGTCTTTTCTGTTAACCTCCCCTACCTACCTCCCCAGCTATACCGACTTCCTATACCTGACATACCACTCTCACCTGCAAAAAAAAAAAAGGGCACTCTGTACCCACAAAAAAATTACGCCCCATACATAGCTGCCCATTTTGCACACATGTCTGCTGGACATGTAAACTAGCAATTAGAATTGGCTGTACAACAAATATTATTGTTGTCCTCACACCTCTCTCAGGGGTGGAAGGTTTCAAATTTCACACCAAATTACAAACATATGCAGAGCTGTTGCTGACGAAGAAATGGGCAGCTATGGGCCTTTCCTTCATCCCTCCTGCATAACCCGAGCTTGTTTTCCTACTGTCCTACCCTCTTTGTGCCCCGTTTTTCACCACTTTCCTATCTCCCCATTTTCTTTTTTTTAAAAGAAAATAGCGCAGGTGCGCGCGAGAGTAAGCACTTTTAAGCAGTAGTAAGCGGGAGTGCACTTCTGTGCGCTTAGCTAAGCGTGTGTGCGCGAAGCTAAGTGGCAGGGCGCATGCATGACCTCCACGCAAACCAGCGCTAACCCACTTACAACTGCTTAAAAGTGCCTTAGTCACTCTGAATGACAAGGCCTGTAGTTTTCTCAGCAGCAAAATAAAATACCTCCCTCAGTCTCGAACCCAGGACCTTGCAAACACTAGTCTGCATAACTTACCACTAAGTCATGACTGCTATACAAGAACATTGTGCTGAAAGAAATATATCATAAAATAGTAGGAATTAATGTAAAGGGAATATAGCAAGTGTAGCACACAAAGCATGTCATGTATATTTACTGTCAAATCTAGTGGATTTGTAAAATAGTACTGTGTGCTGAGAAACAGTCATGCTAGTTGGTAGCTAGTAGGTAATAATGTCACAGTAGCATTTGGCAAGCCACACACATACTCAGAGCAGGATAAACACTGCCATAGTTGAATAGTTAAAAGATCAGACATAGCAACAGTGACTGAGTTACAGGGATGTCCCTAATGTGAAAACAAATGTCAAGTGTGCCCCACTGACACCCTGTCAAATGTACTAACAGTAGGCAGAAAGGTGTAACTACACATGCAATGGTAACTATGACTGACTGAAGGTATGCACCACCTGCACATCACAAATGGTGTACTAATACATATGCTTGAAATAACCCACAGTCACAACTGCAGAATATCAGAATATGTCATTGGAGTAACCCACTGCTATGTACTATTCCATGAGGCTGATAAAAGATGCTCAGGAGAGTATCTGAGGCCTGCTCAGCAGCATGATCAAATACCCTTGTAAGTGTCAAGGCCCACACCATGGCCAGACCACATTGCATGCAGTATCACCCTACCACAACAAACACATAGGGAATTGCTGCCCAAACAGATTTAGCAAGCATTACAAGCTGTGAATGTAAATGGAAAATAGGAAAGCCATAGCAACACATTACTGGAAAGACACCTAGCAGGCATACAACAAGTGATTTATAATCCTACTGTGTTTTCTTTTACCACTGTTCGTGTATTCATCTCAAATTAACATATGTCAGTAACTGTTTCTGTCTTTTACTCCATATTAGTTCTATATGTATATTGCAAACTATTGTTTTTATGATTTTTGTTCTATGCATATTGATTCTGTAAATGTAATTTTCAGCTTTTTTCCCTGGTCCTCCACTGAAAATGGGCCTTTTTGGCTCAGTCAGACATACTCCAGTAAACAAATCTTAAATAATTAATAAAGTAAAAAATAATTCCAATATACTCAGCACTCATCAGACCAGTAATTGAGTAGAATGTTCCCTTTTGCATGTACCTCACCAGACACCTGCAACAACTGGACAGACAGACTACAGAGGTTTCTCACCAGAAATTACAGGTTACACAAAACAAGTCTTATGTGGAAAGACTGAGGGCAGGATTCACGAAGCCTCCGTGTAAGAGTTACAAGGCTTACACGGAGGCTGCAGTTAAACGGTGTGACGTCAGCATGCCATGCATATGCATGAGGGCATGCTGAATCACACCTAAGGTTAACATGGTCCATGTAAGACAGTAGGGGCATGTCTGTAGGGCGAGCCCTGCAAACGGACATGCCCCAGAAGAGTAAAAGTCCCGAAAGTAAACCCACGACAGAGTCCGTGTAAATGTGAATAAACACAACACAACACATGCCCCCACAGACTATGAACATAAAATGTATAAATGAACATCTTATATTTTTTATAAGTTGTAAAGATGTTTGCCCGTGAGTGCGCTCATTTGCGGGCATGCCCGGCTTAGCCACAGTTAGCAGTCAGTGGAAAAGCATATAAGAACTAAATATGCAAAGTAAGCCAAGAAGCAATAGCGTAGCGGTAGAGATGTTGGCTGAAGAGGAGGCAGTCATGGTTTGAGCCCCCACAACATCAATTTTTATTTTTAGTGAAATAAGCACAAAACAATTCCCTGACATATATGTACATATATAAAATTATATTTTATGTAAAATGTAATGAAATGGGCCATGTATTTTGAAGAAATGTGAGATAATAAAAAAAAAAATGTCAGATGTGCCTATAGCTGAGCTACACTCTAACAAGTTGAGTATATCTGCCCGTAGGTGAGCAGTGTTTTAACAGGTGTAAAATGAGTGCCCGTAGGTGAGCAGTGGTTTAACAGGTGTAAAATGAGTGCCTGGGGTTGAGCAGAGTTCTAACATGCTGAAACTGTGTGCCCGTAGCTGAGCTGAGCGTAATATGCATGCTGACAGCCAAACGACGCGTAAACCAGCGTGACCCATTTGCGCGGAGCTGCGCACCGCCAACAAGCTAACTGACGGGCAACGCGTTGAGCAAGCTGTATCAAAACTGCCTTTACACAGACACACCTCCTAGCCTGTGTAGACAGTCATAAAATATAAAAAGCAATGGCCAGGCTCGAACTCAGGATACCATGCACCATAGTCAAAGTACTGAACCACTAAGCCATGACAGTTGCTCTTAGAAATGCAGTAATAGCATATATATAGGAATGAATGGAAAGAGGAGCATGACAAAGCAGGTTTTGTGAAGCTGATACAATTCCAAAATGGCCAATCACAGATAAGTGCGGAAAAATGGCATATATAAGCCCCATAGGCAGGAATACACAGCATAACTGATTGTGGAACCGACTTGCAGTCAGGATGGCAGGTGTAGGAGAGGGTAGTTGCTATCGAGCACAGAGGTGGGGCATTGAGGAGTCCAAATATATGGTTTGGCTCCTTGTCCATGATCATGAGGCCCAACTCATGCAGGGCCAGGTCCTGTGGGGAGCATATAGGGCTGAGGCGTGGGACGGTTGGCACATGATCTCACCAGTGCCACAGGAATACCAAGGACTGGTGAACAGGTCCATCACCACCATGCGGACCTGAAGAGATGGAAGCAGGACCAACTGAACCGTTGGATCCAGGAGGCCCGGCAAATGCCCAACACCCACTACTGAGTAAGTTACATGTAATTATTTATGTAAGAAAGTAACCTAGCTGATATTATGGAGATGTGTATTCCAATATTACTTCATTTATATTGCAGCTGCAGGTGTCCGTTCTGCGAACCGTCGAGCCTATGCCGATAGGCTGGTGCAGTTGCGCCACCAGGCAGGTCAGTAATTCTCTTCCTGTAACTGTAAAAATATAAGTATGACAGCTTGCAAAAGAGTGCAGTGTAGTCACTTATTAATAAAATGTGCAAGTAACAGTGTAAGAGAGTTTGCAAGTATTGTTTGATTACAAAAGTGTGATGCAGCCTGTAATCCAAAATAAAAATGAAACAAGTCTGAAATAAAGATGTCCCACCTGTAATATAATAGTACATAACCTGCAGCAGGCTGAAAAGTACAGCTACAGAAGCTGAGTAAAACACGTGTGAAATATATCCCTGTTTAAATTCTGAAACATGACACAAGTGAGACTGTTGGAAAGGATTGTTATAACTAAAAGTAAAACATGTCAATAAAGCCTAGAATTAAGTACCATCCTGAATTGTAAAAATAAAACAAGTGAGAGAGTGTGAGAAAGAGGTATGAATCCACCAATAAAGTAGTAATAACTCCTGAATAAAGTATACTGCAGTCAGTACAGAATGAAATGAATGTGACAGGCAGAACCAAACAGCAACATGTGTTGAAAAAAGTACTGAAGCTGGAATGTGTGTCCCAAAATCTGGATATGTTGCTCTCAGTTTGCAATATGCAGATAGTATGGTTGTATGAAATACCAAACATCCACAGTTGTCTATAGCCATATAAAGCAAATGTAGCAGGATGATGTAGCTGAACAGAGCCAGATATGAATGTGTATGAATAAATATGAAATGTATATTGATGTAGCAGTAACATTCCTATCACCAACCTGAATAAGTTGTCACATAGGAAACTGTAGTCAGACCTGTAGTGTGTATATATCTGCAGCTAGTAGAAATGTACAGCATATGTATAGGTATTTGAAGTTGTTAATGAAATATTTCTTCACCCTACCCTATAACCACAAATAATCCATTCCACGTGAAATGGGTATGTGTATTCACAATTAACACCCCTGGACATTTGTCCTGTTGGTTCATACATATTTGCATGTACGTTGATGCATGTGCCCTGTTCATACATCCAAACCTGATGGCCTGTTGCCATCAATCAACCCTGCATGTTGTTGGATTGTGTATTGTTGTTCAAATTATGCATGTGTTATGCTTGCTGTTCAATGGCTTGAATTTATGGGTGTTTGGTTAATGGGAATACTAATGCATGCTGTTACAACTAATTGTGAATGGTATTGTACGTTACTAACCCAAACTGTCATAAATAATGCAAAACATAGGGGCGACAGGGAAGGCGGGTTCCAGCGGACCCACCTCTCCCACCTCAGCTGGCGAGTGCACCTGGCAGTAGTGCCCAGGCGGACCCTCCTCCGGTGGCCCTGTGCCACCTGCAGGTGGAAGCTGCAGGGGATGGGGCTCATCCCCTCTGCAAGCATGGCTGGAGGAGAACATCCACTCACCCTCCGTAGTGTCCGGACTGTGGTGCGTGGGAGATCCGGCACGCTGTGCTTGGGCCCCTACGCCAGCTTGAGGCACGGGTGGCACAACTCATGGGTGTGCCTGCTGCCCGCCTACACAGCCCCAGCACAGCCCGTCCTGGGCAGTGAAGGCACAGTGGCAACTGCCCATGGGTGGGGATCTCAGTTCCACTGTTGCCATCTGTGGGCTCATGGGCTCGAGATATCCAAACATCCATCCCGTCAATTGTGTAACCCCCACATGTGTCATACACCACCCCTGTATGCATCTTGTTTGTCTTGTCTGTTAACCTTCCCTACCTACCTCCCCAGCTATACCGACTTCCTGTACCTGACATACCACTCTCACCTGAAAAAAAAAAAAAGGGCACTCTGTACCCACAAAAAAATTACGCCCCATACATAGCTGCCCATTTTGCACACATGTCTGCTGGACATGTAAACTGGCAATTACAATTGGCTGTACAACAAATATTATTGTTGTCCTCACACCTCTCTCAGGGGTGGAAGGTTTCAAATTTCACACCAAATTACAAACATATGCACAGCTGTTGCTGACGAAGAAATGGGCAGCTATGGGCCTTTCCTACATCCCTCCTGCAAAACCCGAGCTTGTTTTCCTACTGTCCTACCCTCTTTGTGCCCCCTTTTCACCACTTTCCTATCTCCCCATTTTCTTTTCTTTAAAAGAAAATAAGCGAGGTGTGCGAGTAAGCACTTTTAAGCAGTAGTAAGCGGGTGCTTCTGTGCTTAGCTAAGCGTGTGCGTGAAGCTAAGTGGCATGCGTGACCTCCGCAAACCAGCTAACCCACTTACAACTGCTTAAAAGTGCCTTAGTCACTCTGAATGACAAGGCCTGTAGTTTTCTCAGCAGCAAAATAAAATACCTCCCTCAGTCTCGAACCCAGGACCTTGGAAACACTAGTCTGCATGACTTACCACTAAGCCATGACTGCTATACAAGAACATTGTGCTGAAAGAAATATATCATAAAATAGTAGGAATTAATGTAAAGGGAATATAGCAAGTCTAGTACACAAAGCATGTCATGTATATTTACTGTCAAATCTAGTGGATTTGTAAAATAGTACTGTGTGCTGAGAAACAGTCATGCTAGTTGGTAGCTACTAGGTAATAATGTCACAGTAGCATTTGGCAAGCCACACACATACTCAGAGCAGGATAAACACTGCCATAGTTGAATAGTTAAGAGATCAGACATAGCAACTGTGACTGAGTTACAGGGATGTCCCTAATGTGAAAACAAATGTCAACTGTGCCCCACTGACACCCTGTCAAATGTACTAACAGTAGGCAGAAAGGTGTAACTACACATGCAATGGTAACTATGACTGACTGAAGGTATGCACCACCTGCACGTCACAAATGGTGTACTAATACATATGCTTGAAATAACCCACAGTCACAACTGCAGAATATCAGAATATGTCATTGGAGTAACCCACTGCTATGTACCATTCCATGAGGCTGATAAAAGATGCTCAGAAGAGTATCTGAGGCCTGCTCAGCAGCATGATCAAATACCCTTGTAAGTGTCAAGGCCCACACCATGGCCAGACCACACTGCATGCAGTAACACCCTACCACAACAAACACATAGGGAATTGCTGCCCAAACAGATTTAGCAAGCATTACAAGCTGTGAATGTAAATGGAAAATAGGAAAGCCATAGCAACACATTACAGGAAAGACACCTAGCAGGCATACAACAAGTGAATGTAAAGGCCAAATATTGAAGCCATAGCAACAGATTGCAAGAGCCACTGCTATATACCAGTTACACCACAATCCCCACAGGAAAGCACACACACCCATATACACAGTATTACTAGTCGTAGGTGTCAGTTTACATACACACGGAGAAGAGGACACTGGAGGAAGGAATACTCAGCTTACAGAACAACATGCATTGCAGTGTCTACAACACAGCCTGAAATATGAGAGACATACCAACCCTTACACTCACAGAACAGTGTCCACAGCAAACCAGCATGGTCCCCACCCTGATAATCTGAAAGGGCTATGCCTACCTAACAGACCTTTTTATAGCACAGTCCTGTAATCACAGTGAGAACTGCAATCACTACACAACAGGCTGCATGCAATTAGTAAATGCTGGCTAACAATTGGTGCAGAGGCCATCACATGGACATGTGCAGATACCTACAAAAGCATCCTGTACTCCCAGTCCACACATGCAATACTTTCATTGCACCGCTGGAGGTAGAGAGAGAGAGAGAGAGAAAGAAAGAAAGAAAGAAAGAAAGAAAGAAAGAAAGAAAGAAAGAAAGAAAGAAAGAAAGAAAGAGAAAAAAAACTGTAACAACAAAACAAAGAGGCTGACAGCAGGCCAAGTAACTGCAAGCCTATGCAAACAGCTGCAACAAACACAGGTAATGTAAAGTACTACTATAATACTCTACATACTGTGAACCCTCCAGATGTGTTATTGGTCTGTATCTATGTATATGAAGATGTGCATAGGGCCGGGGACATACTGCAACTGTCACTGAAGGCTCCACATACATATGTATGTGACGGTAGCTATGTGCACATAGCAATGTAGGTTGTAGTGCAATGTACAAGTAGGTTGTACAGTAATGGATGTTCAGCAGTGCGTTACTGTGTGTAGACATATGTGGATCTAAATATATGTATATATATATATATATATATATATATATATATATATATATATATATATATGTATTATGTGTATATCGAGATATGTATATATATATATATATATATATATATATATATATATATATAAATATGCATATGTGTATACATAGATAGAGAGGGATGTAGAAATACATAGACATATATAGTTTCACAGTGTCATAGTTTAGTACTAGGCTATCTGCAGACAGTGTATAGAATAGATTTATAAACTTGCGCCTCTGTATAGTAGTGACACAGTGAAGAACCCTACATAATAGCATTAGTTTACTGTGCCTCTGTCTAGTAGTGACACAGAGATGACCCCTGCTGTAAACCTATGATCTCCCATCCACTCGTCAAGAATGCACATGAAGAGTGTCAGTGAGGGTCTCTGCCTAACATGAACTGGGATCCTGTTCCACAGTATGGGAAGCCTCTTAGTGATGGATCTGTCCCTACAGTATGTCCTATTCATATGTGTGCTGAGGTTTAAATCCATAGCTGTTGTGGTTCTGATGGATTTGGATTGTATGAGGTGGAACATGTCCATCAATACCTGATTGGACATGGCCTACTACATCAGGCACAGATCACCCCTACGTAGGCAGTATGCTATGGAATAGAGCATGAGTTACGTTAGTCTGGCAGCATATGAAAGTTGTTGGAGACCCTTGATCCTCCTGGTGATGTACTTATGGGGTCCCCTAGCTGTTGCAAGTGCCAGGTGAGGTACATACCAAATGGGGCATAGTACACAGTCATGGGCCTGATAAGGGAGGAGTATAGGGGTACAATGACCCCTTTTGATCTGGATGTGAATCCCTTCATGATAAGGTGGGCAAGGTAGGAAGTCTATCCAACCACTTTGGCAACGTGGGTGTCAAATGAGAGGTCAGCATCGATCAGTGTCACCAGGTCTCCGATTACTTTGTCTGTACTCAGTGGGTTACTGTCTATGTGATAATATGTGGGTACCTTGTCCGTCCAAAAGGGTATGAGTATACATTACGTGGCATGCAGTTTAAGGCCATGACTCCGGCACCAGTTGTCGGTGTCCATGAGGCCTGTCAGTAGGATGTATGTGTCAGCTGGTGTATCGACTATGGCGCCTAGTATGCAGTCATCTTTGAACATTGTCAGCCACTACCCTCCCATGTCTGCTTCCACATCTGAGAATTATATGCGAACATGAGCGGTCCCAGGACAGAGCCCTGTGGGACACCACTTGTGACTGGCTCTGAGTCTGACATGGCACCAGTGAGTTTGACTGTAGGGTTTCTATCCGTTAGCCGGTTTGCAACCCATCTTGTGACATATGGATTTACATTTCAGCTGTTGATCATGTCTATGATGCCAGAGTGCGGTATTGTGTCGAAAGCCATAGGCAAGTCCAGGTAGGCTGTATGGACCGCTGTGCCCTCGTCAATGGCTCTAGTGACTGATTTGAAAAGGTCAACCAGGTTCATAAGGCAGGATCTGCCCTCTACAAAGCCAAACCGGGTGGGATCAAGTGTCTAAGTCCCCAATGTCTCTGTGTATGAGTTCCATAATGATCCTTTCCATAGCGTTGCAGACCAGGCTGGTTAAGCTTATGGGGCGGTAGTTACCAGGGTCTGTAGAGGTGCCTCCTGTGTGGAGTGGGACTACTGTTGCTGTATGCCAGTGTCCAGGTACATATGCTGTAGTAAGGCTACGGTTGAATAGCATTTAATGTGCATGTGTAGCTCCTCTTGGAGTTCACGTAGCATGCAACCTGCAATACCGTCGGGTCCCATTGATGCTGTGTTTACAGCTTTGCTGAGGGTGGTTCCCAGCTGGACATCTGAGATGACAGGAGGTTACAGTCAGCTGGGATAAGTAATTCCTCATGTGTGGGTGAGGGAGGGGAGAAATCTGCACTGAACCTGTCTGCCAGAATGTTGGCATTATCTGTGTGTTCAGTGTAGCGTTTGTCACTGTGAACTAACTGTGAACATATCTGAGGGTTCCCACCCAGGTGTGTAACATAGCAGAAGAAGGCCTTGTGGTTATCTGTAGTGTCCATAGCGATGTCCCTCTCATTGTTGGCCTTGCATGTTTGTACAACAAAGCGTATCTTTCTGCTACTGCTGATCAGAGATGCCGTAGCTCTATGGAATTATGCTCTGCCGTGCAGTAGCTACCTTCTGTTGTTATACAATTTGTTCAATGCTGGGGTCCACCAGACAGGATGCCTGCCCTTGGTGGAGAGGGTCATGGTTTTATTTGTGATTGCATGATCCATGCATTCTTGGAGATGTCCGTAGAAAGCATATGTGAAGGTGTCTGCATTGTGGGAAGTGGTTTCCACTGGCCCAGTGGGCATTAAGGATACCAACTCAGTTATAAGAAGTGTAAAGTCGGCATGTGAGAGGTTTCCCACTGTAGTATTTTGTGTTGTGAGGGAGGTGGGATATGTATATCCAGGGGGATTAGTCTATGGTCAGATGTGACTAGTGAGGGGTATACTTTTGGTGTGTAGCACATTGTCCCCATGTTTGTGATGATCAGGTCTAGTATATTATCTCCTGTTGTGGGAGAGGTGACTAGCTGTTCCATTGCATTTGACTTAGTGAATTCTGGGAACCTTTGGGCTAGGGTGTTTGGGGTAGAATAATGCACCCAGTGTATGTTAGGGTAGTTGAAGTCTCCCAATATGATGGTGTGTGGTGGGACATTCATATCCTCCAATGTCTTCAGGAAGGCTGACTGTGGTTCCTGAGATTGGGAGGGTGGTCTGTAACATGCTACCAGTTGTATAGCAGGTTTGCCTATGGTTATCTGCACCTGGATGGTCTGTGATGCTTCATGTGTTGCCACTAACCTGGAGGTGTGGGTGTCCTTCATGAATATGGACACACCCCTTCCCCTTTTGTTTTGTCCCGAGTCCTGGGGCCAAAAAGCATGTTACGGGATATAGCCTGGTACTGCTGGTGTGCTCTCAGGAGCCTTGAACCAGGTTCTCACTTACTGCACAGACATCGAGATTGGTAGAATATGTATGTACAGATATATGTAATACACACATACATATATAGATATCTGTAGAGACATATACATATACAGATAGATCTGACTGACAACAGATATGTCTGTATATGACTATCTCTCTCTCTCTGTCCCACCCCTCACACTCTCACTCACCCTGTGTCTCTCTCTCACTCTCTCCCCTCTCTCCCCACATCTATATGTATATATCTACATCTATATATACATATTTTATATACATATATACAAACATATATATATATATATATATATATATATATATATCAATATATATATATATATATATATATATATATATATATATATATATATATATATATATATATATAGACTGTGTGAGGCACATGTGTGCAGATGTCTTGCAACAGGTGCCTGGTGTCAAAGGCATGGAGTGAACACCAGTGTGGATACTGGAGTACCATACCCCATTCAAAAACACTGACACCAGTAACCACCACATATGTGCATGCCTGCCCACCACTGCATGTGTCAGAGGGGAACAGGGGCAACAAGTGTACAATAGGCTCCACATTGATATACACAGTGGCACACTAGTCCTGTAATACCTGTACATGGAATGTGTCAGCGGACATGGTGTGTCAGCTATGGACATGTAGGTCACTGTACCCCTCCACACCCCACAATGTCCTACATGGTATGTACCTCCCATGACAGCTACAGATATGGAGAAGGACACAGACATATGCAAGTAACTGTGTCAATGCACTCAAACACCACAGAGCGCACACAGACTACCTACATAGAGGTTACCACTGCTGGATATACATAGTTCAGTCACACCCATGACAGTTGTCTAACAACCATGGTAACACCTCCAACATCCACAACACAAATTACCTATGTCTGTCATCCTTGTCACTGCAGTATAGAGCACATGGTGGAGGTACAGGACCCTACCCACAGATACGACATACCCTGTAGTAGACCACACAGAATTAGGAAGCAAGGCTCCCCATGAGTAGATGTCAGACATACCCCTGCTGAATGTTATGCAGATAGGTAATATGCCATATGAGTCACCCTGTGTAACTGTTTGTAAGGAGCAGGTACGATCATAACACATGTGTCACAAGGGGCAGGGTAGCATAACAGTATGCTGCTGTAGGCCCAGGGCCAAAAGCACACTACCTACCTAAGACACAATGCACACCCATGAACACATTGCAAATGGAATATGTGAGGTGGAATGAGTGTGCTAGTGACTGGGTGCATGTTGTGTACTGGTGTGATTGCTCACCATGACTGTCTGTCTGTCATGGTAGTGTGTGTCCTTGGTGTGAGGCCAGAGACAGGTGTGTGAGGTATTGCGATCAACACATACTACATTGCCATATGTTGTGCTGTGTTACCCTGTATGTCACTGTGGTGTAGGTAGGGTTATGGCAAGTAAGAGTAGTGTGCATTACCAGTGAAATATGTAACATGCATTGTGTGCAGTGCATGGGCTGATAATGTTCCCCATACAGTACCTTGATACAAACCCCAGTGTGAGGTTGTGTATTGTACCTGAAACAGTGTGTTGACTGCTGCAGTATACTAGTCTGTCGTATGGAGTGTGCCAGGTACTGTTGCACAGTTGTCGGATGAGCACTGATATCTGGTCATTTACATGTGTATCCCTCAATAGACAGACAGATGCTATATATGGTGCTTAAGTTATATCACTGCAGTCGAGTATTATGTGTATTATGTGTGCCATAGTTTGCTGACAGATATTGCTGACATATTTTCCTTCTCCTTTTCAGGGCTATGGTTCACCAGCGGAACCCTGTCTACTCCGCTGCAGAGGAGGAGGAGATACACCAGAGCCTGGTGTGGGATTTTGCTGTACTCTTTTCCCGCACCAGCCAGAACCAGCAGGAGAGGGCTGCACTGTGGCAAGACCTGGTCTGTCGGGTAAATGACATAGGCACACATAACCGGACATATGAGCAGGTGCACCATCACTGCAGTGATTTAATTAGAAATGTCCATCAGCGTGCGTCGGATATCCACAGGCAGCAGCTTGCCACAGGTGGTGGGGTGGCTAGACATCCCCCCCTCACCAGACTGGAGGGACTACTCCTAAGTGTTGTGGCTCCAGCACAACAGCAACAGCAGCAGCATACATGTGTAATGATGGAGGCTGGAGCCACACAGCAGCAGGACATGGAGCATGCAGGTAACATGCCATGTGTATAGTTGACCATTCTGTACACTGTTAGGTTATGCATGTGTGAGGTGTGTCCTCATTTTGTAGCTGTAATCTTGGTAATTATTGTGCAAGAGTGATATCCTCAATATCTGCAGTACACCTGTGGAAGCTAACTGTTGCACTACTGAACTGTATCATGCCCACAGTATCAATGGCACAGTTGTGCCCACTGACAATAAATGTCTCTTTTCTGCAGGTCCCTCTGGTGTAACAGCAAGGCAGCCTATCCATGCTGGTGAGTGTGTAATACCATTACCTTCAATACTCTTGATACTAATAGTAATAATAGGCTGAAGCAGTAGTGCTATGTGTTTGATTGCAGGTGTGTTTGTGTCTGTGGGTTGATATCTCATATACTGAGGTGTGTGCATGTGTGCATGTGTGCATGTTCCCATGTGTGCATGTGTGCATGTGTGCATGTGACCATGTGTGCATGTGCCCATGTGTGCATGTGTGCATGTGTGCATGTGTGCATGTGCCCATGTGTGCATGTGTGCATGTGCCCATGTGTGCATGTGTGCATGTGTGCATGTGCCCATGTGTGCATGTGCCCATGTGTGCATGTGTGCATGTGCCCATGTGTGCATGTGTGCATGTGTGCATGTGTCCATGTGTGCATCAGTGGTGACATTGTGTACACATTGTAAACTGTGTTTCCTGTCTTACTCCCACAGGTTCTGGTGCTGCTCTGGTGTCATGCAGCAGGGAACCTGAATCAGCTGCTGTGGATAGTGATAATGATGATACCTGTGTAATGGCACAGGTAGGTGTGCCAGGGTCCGTCATTGGTCAGCCAATTGACACTACACAGCTGTCGACCCCATCAATGCGCACAGTCATCCTGCCAATACATCCTTTGTCACCAATGTCCCTAGGTGATGGACAGGATACAGTGGGCATTGACCAGGGTAATGTGGTACCGGTGGCACATGCATCCCCACACAGCAGCCATGGCCAGGGTCCTGACACGGTACCACACAGGCAGACGTCCATGGGTTCTCTTGGGAGCATCCGTGGGCGTACCGCCCCTGTCAGACGTGCCCACAGAGGTCTTTCAACCTCAGCTATGTTTCAGGCTGTAATGCAGGCACAGTCACATATGGAACAGTACACCAGACAGGGTCTGAGGGAGCTGAGACATGTCGCACAGCCATGAGTGACAGTATGTGTGATGTTGCGGCTGCCATCCGCAACTTCACCGAAGTCATTGACAGACGTTGGGGGGACACATTAGATCTGTTCCATAACTACATGTCCATGAGCCAGGGCAAGGGTGGACAGTTGAGGCATTGACGTGGCCGTATGCCAGCAACAGCAGCAGCTGGCAGCCGTCGCGGACAACAACAGGCCCGCGGTCGCTCACATAGTGCCAGCAGCAGCCCCAGCAATGCTGGGTCTGTGCTGTCATCAGACCACCCCAGGAGACCACGTGCACGTGGCGCTGGACAGTCCCAACAGGGACCTGTCTCCAGTCACCAACCACCTGCTTCTGATGACAGTACCAAGTCTGGCTTAGTACCTGATACGGTCCGTAGCACCCCTGCCAGGCACAGGTACCGTGTCTGTGGCCACAGACAGTGATCTGTATGACCTGGCAGGTACAGTCTGTGGCTGTCCACAAACACCTGTATATGGCAGCCATGAGGTGGGACTGTGTGCATTCATACACACATGCAAAGTGATAACACATAGGGCTACCGCATACACGCACACACTGCATCAACATTGCCCCATCTTGTACTGCTGTCCCTCACCAACACACACACACAGACATGTCAATTGGTTGTATCAGTGGCAGACTCAGGCATACCAGGTACACACCCTGTGCATATGATGAAACTGTGCCACCTCCTGCAATCTGTAAAATCGGTGCAGGAACAGGTTAACATGGTGCTGATGCACAGGGTGAGTACATAGACGTATTGTAATAGTATGATGTTGACAACAGTACAGTGTAATGATAGCATTGTGGGTATATACCAGCATGCCTGATGCAGTTACAGTATGAATGTCATTGTATTGTTTTGTACACCCATAGTAATTACCACAGTGTTCTGTCTGCACATCTTTGCATACTGGTGGTGAGGCTGTGAAGGGATGGCCACCTACATAGGTAGCACAGGGGATACAACAATGTACATATTGATACTCAGTGATGGCCATGTCAACTGCGAGTTGCATGCTGTCCACACATGACTCTGCAATGCAGATGTTTCAGGATGTTGATATCTGTGCAGTACTACACAACAGGTTCAAGGCTCACAAGAGCACACTAGCACTACAAGGTCACACCTCATACCATGCATGACAGCACCAAAACACAGAACTAACTATGACAGGAGGGAGAGTGTCCATACATGTCAAGGATACTGTGGTGCCAGGACAGGTAGCATACATCATACTAAGTCTGGAACTGCTGAGTGAGGGCTCAGTGTCTGTTATTTGACATGTGTATTATTACAGGTATGAGCACTTGGGTATCAGGCCAGTTATTCAACATTATGAAGATATGTGGTCTATACACTTGTGTGGGGTGCGGCTGGACCCAGCCCGTCTTACCTATGAATGTCTGGGTACTGGCTTATAGTGCCTGCATATATGCACTGTTACCTACTGGAAGTCGTACACCTTGTTTGTTGTAGCATAGTCTACATACAGGCCTGCTGACTGTAGCTTTGTTTGTATGCATGTTTGCCTGTTATGTTCCTGAAACATTGATTCCACCTGCAGTGCAGATATACAGTGCCTCTGTGGATCCCTAGTGACATCTGTATTGCTTACTGTACTGATGTCCATGTGTCACTTGACAGCTTGCCTGTAACACATTGCATATGACTTACCTCACATTTGCTCAAGACAGCATTCATATATGCCAGCACTAACAAATCAGGAGCACTACACCCTCACATAGTCACCTTGAGTACCTTGTTCCCCATTGGTCCTATGTGTCGTTACTTAGTATGGGAGTTACAATGCTATGGTAGCATGTGCAAAGGTCACCTGTCGATCTACTCTCAGGTCCAGTTGGTGAATCTGTGAGTCATGTGGCAATGTTACAGCTGCCTCATGTACACAGACAACCCTCTCCCCTTCCCATACATGTACAACACATGTGAGAGATGCAACCACATAGCCAAACTGGGGGCTAAGCTCTGTTAACAGAGCAATGGCATTCCCTGTCAGGTGGAGTGGGATACTACAGTGAATACAGTACCAGTCTCCCATAGACCTGCCACAACCGCAATCCAAACACAGAAACACACAGATACATTATTGGGCTCTCAGAATAGCATCCTGCCTGAGCAGCTGACACCTGCAAAGCAGACAAACAAGCAAATGTTAAGCCAGAGCAGAGCACATGCAACACATAGCTCACAAAGCCTGTGTGCCAAACAGTCACAGGCCATATGGCTTGACAACAGACCTGCTACAGTTGTATGAGGTACCTCTATCGTCACGTACACTGAGGTCCTGCTCCCACGCTGAACAAGGTGACGGTCACGCTGAGCTGCCCGTCAGGCATTATGATTCACCACATAACACAAGCATACCGGTCCCTCCAAGGCATGTAGAAGTATGACTCAGTCATTGTGTGTGCCAGTGTGTATGACCTCTGACGCACCTCCCTGGACTACATGTTAGGGGACATAGAGGGGCTCTCTGAGCTTGTGGCACAGGCTGGTATGACCCTGGCCTTGAGTAGCATCTCACCCTCACCAAGAATGCTGCCACAATATGTAGACAGGATCATCAGTTTCTGCAATTAACGTATCTTTCAGTGACATTCAAAGGGGATCCAATGCCTGTCAGTGTGGGATTACATGCTGGACAAGCCACATTGCTTTGCTTGGGACAGCTTGCACCTGTCACCCATGGGCCGTTGTATATTGGCAGAGGCTGTTACTATACACATAGTGCCTTTGTATGCAAGGCTGACATTACATAGCCACCTACACAGGTATCACACAGGATAGGACACTAATAGCAATGCTACTCAACTGCAGCAGTGTAAACCTCAAGATGCATGCAGTGAAAACTGTCCTTAGCATGAGGTACAGCAATATCCGTGCAGTAACAGACTCCTGGTACAAGGCTCCCAGGTGCACAACATCAGTGGCAGGTCATTCCTGATACCATGCTTGTCATCCCCTACACATGCACCAAACCAGAACAGGGGGGATGTATCCAAAGGCACCTCAGATACACACACCCCCAGGTTGGTGGCACTGCACAAAGCATCAGAGCCTCTCCATGTGCAACACACAGTGGGTTAGACTGCCTTCAGGTTCATAGCCTGGCACACACCACACTCCCATATCCAGGAAACCCACTTGGCCTTCCTGACAACACTGGGAATATGACGGTCTCTACACACACCATTATATGGTTGTACTGCGACTACCCAAACATACAGTGTGAGCATTATTCTAGCTGCAAGACTCTATCTGAAGGGTTCTTATCATTCATTCCCTGCATTGCTATGGAACAACTTGTTACCACTCCCACAAGTGTTGACAACATGCTGCACCTGTTCATCACCAACATGTGGACTATATGCTCCAGATCAATCATGTATCCCTCGCTGGTGGGATGACACCATCTACAACCCACACTGTATAGTTACATACCACATGCAGCCCCTGCACAGAACACCACAGTCATACAGTTGTCTGATGCATATTCCATGTATTCACATGAGGCAGGCTTCGGACATGGGAACTCTTGCAGTTCACAGGTACATATGTGTAGGTGGCACACACATACATCATGTGTGCATTGACATTACTGATATAATGTATGTCGTGCAATATTAGGGACAACACCCCACACACATGGACAAACTGTGTGACAAAAATACACATGGCATTTGTAGGATACAAACCCCTACCTAATTATGTTAGATCACTTGTGCGAGTCACTACAGCAGAGTGTGCTATTTGCATTACTGGGAGGATTGCTTTCTCCTGCTGTACTTATAGGGTGCTGACATCATCAGTGTTTAGACAGTGGAATATGCAGCATGTGTTGTGTAGTAATAGTTGCCAAAAGAGATATTTCGCATACACATAGAATTGCACACACTACTCCCCCACACACATTCACTGGGCACTTGCAGGATTCCAACCCCTACTTAACTATGTTATGACACTTGTAAGAGATGCATTAGCAGAGCACGTTATTTGCATTACTGGGGGGATTGTTTTCTCCTGCTGTACTTATAGGGTGTTGACATCATCAGTGTTTAGACAGTGGAATATGCAGCATGTGTTGTGTAGTAATAGTTGCCAAAAGGGACATTTCTCATACACATGGAATTGCACACACTACTCCCCCACACACATTCACTGGGCACTTGCAGGATTCAAACCTCTACCTAACTATGTTATGACATTTGTGAGAGACACATTAGCAGAGCGCGCTATTTGCATTACTGGAGGCGATTACTTTCTCCTGCTGTACTTATAGGGTGCTGACATCATCAGTGTTTAGACAGTGGAATATGCAGCATGTGTTGTGTAGTAATAGTTGCCAAAAGGGACATTTCTCATTCACATGGAACTGCACACACACTACTCCCCCACTCACATTCATACACACACTGGGCACTTGCAGGATTCAAATCCCTACCTAACTATGTTATGACACTTATGAGAGACGCATTAGCGGAGCACTTTATTTGCATTACTGGGGGGATGGTTTTCTCCTGCTGTACTTATAGGGTGCTGACATCATCTTGTTTAGACAGTGGAATATGCAGCATGTGTTGTGTAGTAATAGTTGCCAAAAGGGACATTTCTCATACACATGGAATTGCACACACTACTCGCCCATACACATTCACACACTGGGCACTTGCAGGATTCAAACTCCTACTTAACTATGTTATGACACTTGTTAGAGACACAGTAGTGGAGCACGCTATTCACATTACTGGGTATAATTTCTGCTCCTGATATATGTATAGTGTGCTGACATCATTATGGATGAAGAGGTATGTACATCTGTGACTATCCATCAGTACAGGGGAGAGCATATCTATGCATTAACTTTGCACAGGCACAATGGCCTACTGTACTGTGGAGGCAGATGCCAAATACACTGTGGATAGCCTTCTGTATTCCCTAGGGACAACAGTCAGGTATTGCACTCTACGGCCATATGTTTACCTGTCAGATGCAAGTATCTGTTGCTCATATACTGTTTGTGGGTCTTTATTGCCATAGCCTTCCCTATCTCTATAAACAATGTGTGCTGTGGGAGATGTTTGCATATGAGTGGGATCCAGTACTTTACTTATGTCTCTGTTGTAACTTCACTGTGTGCACTGGGCAGATGTCTGTATTGTGGGAGGTTCCAGCGTTAACACATAGAAATGCCAGATATGTGTGTGCAACTGCTGAACTGTGACATGGCCTAAGTGTGTGAGCATGCCCAGTTCGCAGTTTGTATGGCTTCTTGACTGCCACGTCTCATTTATCTAAGTGTGCGAGCATGCCCAGTGTGACCTTTCCTTATGTTGGGATCTGTGGACCACCACATTTCTGTTTGTGTGTGGACACCATCTATATATCACATGTACATTTGAGTGTTGGACATCAGGTTGTGTTCTTACTGCCCAACTGCTTTGTGTCTGAACCTAACAGGCATTATGCTGTGCCTGCAGTGTCACCATGGGATAGTTTGCATACAGTTGTCATCATCCTTTCCTGCTGACCAAACAGTTCTATTGTTGTATAGTGTACTGGTGCAGAACATTCACTGTGGTGGACAGCATAATCGGTTTCAGTCCTATCACTGCTTGTAATATTTATAATGAGCACACCAGACTGGATGAGGGCCAGTTTTGCAGATATGCCCATGTTGCATTTTGTTCAGATATGGACAGCATAGTACATGATTGTCCGACATTGTTAATGTATTCCACAACTTGTGTGGACAGTGACAAACAATGGCCATGTGCCCTAGTCCATTTGTAATGCTAGTCAGAGAGTGTTTGTCCTTCAACACACATTTACTGGTGTTTGCCATGACATATGTCACGGTTAGTGTGCTGTGCCTCTGTCTACCCGTGACATACAGGTGATATCCAGGGTACACCTACCATCTCCCGTCCAGTCATCATGATTCCTCTGGATGACAGTCACTGAGGGACTACATGGATATCCTGTAGTGGGAGTTTAGTCGTGAGTGGAGTGAGCTTCTTGGTTATGGACCAATCGGTACAGCATGTCCTGTTTATGTCTGTGCTGGGGTTCAGGCCTGTCAGCTGCATAGGTCACCAGCATTCAGTGTTTACATGGTGTCAAATGTCCATTGATACCAGGTTGGTCATGGCTCTATACATCAGGCACAGTTCACCTCCAGCCAGGCAGTATGGCACTGTGTGGAGCTGCAGTTTCTTTACTCAGGCAACACATGGCATCTGTTACAGCTCTGTGATCCTCCTGGTGGGGTATTTGTGTGGTCTTTCCTGTTGCTGCAGGTGTCTGCTATGGTACATCCCTGAAGGGCCATTGTACACAATTGTGAGGCTGCTGATGGATGACTGGAGAGGCACATTGACCTACCCTAACCAAGCTGTGCTTACCTTCATGATTAGGTGCGTATATGGTATGTTTCTGTAACCACTACAGACGCATGGTTGTCACATGCAGGATCTCTATCACCTTGTGTCCCCAGGTCTCTTATTGCTCCTGATGTACTTACTAGGTTAACACCTATGTGGTAATTTCTGGCCATGTACTGTGTTTCCACAGGTGTTGACTATACACTATTCTGCATTTAGCTTGTTGACATGGCTGTGGCACCACTTGTGTGTTTCTATGTGTGCCTTTTGTAGGTTGCTTGTGTCAGCTGGAGGGTCTGATATGGTGGCCAGTTTGTAGTACTCTGCAAACCTGTTCAGACATTGTCCTTCCATGTTGGCCTGTACCTATGTGACATATATAGCATACAAGAGAGGTCCCAGGGCCATGCCTTGTGGGATGCCAGTTGTACCTGGTTTGCAGTCTGCCATGGCTACAGCATGTCTGCCAGGTCAGTTCTGTCCTTGAGCTGGTTTGCAACCCATCTATTTGCATAGGGGTTTATAGTTAGGCTGGTGAGCTTATCTGTACCGCCAACTAGGGTATTGTATGGAAGGGTTTAGCAAGGTCCAGATAGGCTATGTGATCAACATTTCCCACATCAATGGGCTTGGTGCATGTTTCACATGAGTCAGACATGTGTAAGGGGCAGGATCTGCCCTATGACAGCCACACTGGGTAGGGTCCAATGTCTGTAGGTACCCAATCTCGTTATTCATGGGATCTATGATCATCCTCTCCATTACTTTGCCAACCTAGATAGTCGGGGTTGAGGGGTGATAGTTTGCAGTATCCATTCAGGCACCCCCTTTGTGGTGCGGGACCACTATTGCTGTACACTGCTCTTTGGGTACATATCCTGTGGTAGGACTGATAGTGCGCAGTAATGCTATTTGCTGTTCCATTCTTCTTACAGTACTTGATGGACAGAACCCAGGACAACATCTGGTACCATTGATGCTGTGTGCTGTGCTTTGTGGATGCTGGCTGTTACCTCAGCATCTGTAATGTCAGGGGGCCAGCACTCTCCTGGGATAGATATTTGACAGTTAGGTGCTGGTGGGGAGGTTGGAAGGAATCTGTTTGGTAGGCTGTTGGCAATGTGTGTGGGTTTGGTGTATTGTTTGTGATATGAGAGTGCTGTAGAGCATATCTGTGGATTATCACCATGGTTCCTACCATCAGGTAGGGCAGCTGTGTGATAATCCTTTGTGTCCTGCACAATCTGTATCATCATAGGTCCATACTAGGCTATCTGCCCTGGCCTTGTTTGAGCACGGACAGACTGTGTGTGGGTCTCAACACCCCTTGCGATGTGCATATCATGCCCACATAGGGTTTACTTTCCTAGATGTGACACAGGGATGGCCCCCAGTGTACACCTACTATCTCCCATGCACTTCACAGGATTTCTCTTGTTGAGTTTGTGTGTGGAGCTTAGCCTATCATGGACTGGGATTCTGTTCCAGAGTGTCAGGAGCCTCTGGGTTATGGATCTGTCCCTCCAGCACATCCTATTAATCTATGTGTGGAGGTTCAGATATCTCACTGTGGTGTGTCTGCTGGATTTGGGGTTTCTGCAGTGGAGCATGTCCATTCATTCTGGATTGGACATGGCCTTGCACATCAGGCATACATCACCTCTGACTGTGCAGTATCCTTCTGAATTGGGCTGTGGTTTCTTCAGCCAGGCTGCAGATGTCCAATGTTTGGACTCTTTATCCTGTTGGTGGGGTACATTTGAGGTCTTTCTGACTGCTGCATGTGTAAGGTAAGGTACATCCGAACTGGGGCATTGTTGTCACATATGGGCCTGATAAGGGAAGAGTATGGGGCACAGTGACCTCTGTAGCTCTACATGTGCATCCTTTCATATTAAGGTGGGCAATATAGCAGGTCTTTCTGGCCACCTTGGCAATGTGAGTGTCACATGACAGGTTACCGTCCACTTGTGTCCCTAGGTCCATGATTACTTCTTCCATACATAATGGATTGCCACCTATGTCATACTTTGTGTGTGCCTTGTTTAGTATTTGTTGAGACATTCATACTCTGAGGTGTCTTCCGGAAGGCTGGCTGGGGTACCTGGGTTTGTGTGTGTGGTCTGTAGCAGGCTTCAAACAGGTACACAGTTTGAGACAGTGTTACTTGCCCGTGGATAGTCCATGCTGCTTCTTGCTGTGGTACCAACCTGGGGGTGTGGTTATCCTTGATAATTACTGGTAGCCACACTCCTATTGTCATGTGTTTGATGTTTTGGAGCTCTAGAGCATGGTATGAGGCATAACCTGGTAGTATTAGGGTGCTCTTCTGGGCCTTGACCCAGGTTTCTGTTACAGAACAGATATTACCATTCTCCATGCTGTGGTGGGTTTGGTCTGCATGCACCTTGCAGGTTAGACTTCTGGCACTGGGTAGCATTACGTCCAGGTTGTTATCCCTTGTTCTACCTATGGTGGTGGGTTTGTGTTTTCAACCTTACCTATTCAAGGCACAGTGGGGGTGACAACAGCCTTTGCCAGTATCCACACAGCCAGGTGTGCTGGGTGTGTGCCATCCCTAGCAGGTGGGGCATCATGTCTTGCTCAGCATGTCAGCCCAGGCTGTCAGCCATGTGTTCCCCCTTGCTAACAGCAATACCTCAGCCAATTATTGTACTTGATCTTGTTGTCTTCATAGTGTGGCATCATGCTTGGTGAGGGTGAGATGTTAGGTTGTATCTTCATGTTTGCATATACTAGATGGTGTTACATTGCTTAACACATGGCAATCATGCCTCAGGTGGTGCTGCAGGGCTGCCTCTGTCGGATGCACATACTACACTCCCTGTACATGATTGAGAGCAGGTTGTGTCATGTTAGGCGTCCCTGTTACTATATGAGTGAGTCAGAGAGGGGTATCATTCCCAGGGTTCCTACTGAACCAGTGTATGTGCTATGTGTTGCCTCTTTGCCAAGGCCAGGGCATACTGGGCATGCCTCCTTCTGCCTACTGGGGCAGGCTCAGGTTGTTCCTCCGAGTCACACTCTGCCTGTGATGGCCTTGGCAATGGTGGGGGGGGGCTGTTTGTCCCGGCCCTATGCTGGTCCTGCTGCAGCTGTTTTCGCAGAATCATATTATGTAGCATAGTACATACCATGACAATTTGGGTACATGTAGTTGGTGAGTACTGCAAGGCTCCACCAGATGTGTCCAGGCACTGGAACCGTGACTTGAGCATCCCAAACACACGCTCTATTACATTACGTGTTTGTACGTGTGCCTCATTATGGCATTCCTGTTCAGGTGTGTGTGCATTTCTGATGGGTGTCATCAGCCACGGCTCCAGTGCATAACCTGCATCCCCCACTAGGTGACCATATGGGATGTCACCATAGGCAAATGTCTGGTACAGCTGCGTCAAATGCCAGATATGGGAATCATGGTAGCTCCCAGGGCAGCCAGCACACACATTCATTATTATGTCCTGGGCATCACACACGACCTGGCAGTTGATGGAGGGGAAGCCCTTGCGGTTAATGTAGGCCCTACCCCACTCACCGGCTGGTGCTTTGATGCATATGTGCGTGGAGTCTATTGCACCCACTACCTCAGGGTATTCCGCTATTTGCTGGAAGAGACGCATATTGCTGGCCAATACCTCACGGGCATTGGGGAAATATAAATGCTCACTGACATGTGCTGACATGGCATCCAGGAACTGGTGCATTAACCTGGAGGCTGATGCCTGTGATATCCCCATCATATCACCAGTTGGTCTCTGGAAGGTACCTGTTGCTAGTATTCTTAGGCCAACACATACCTTGGTTTCCACTGGGATGGGTTCCCCTCTGTTGGTTCTGTGTGTGAGGCGTGGCCTGCACAGCTCAACAATTTGCTGCAGGAGGTCTCTGTCCACTCTATAGCGCTCCACTATCTCCAACTCATGTAACCCCTGGTAGGTGACCCTGGGCCTGTACACTCTTCTCTGTCTCCTCACTGTAGGTTGTCTGGAAGCATTTCCATTGTCACCACCCTCAGCAAGTCTCCTATTTCTCCTTATGACAGCTATGGCAGCCCCTAGCATGTTTGGTCTGAGTGCAGCTTTTTCAGTTTTCACTTCTACTAGCTTACTCCTGTCTTGCAGTGTCTCTTGAGAGAAACATACTGCAATGCTGTTTGCAGTGTTTTAAGTGTTAAGCTGGGCTTGTATTCTGCCTGTGTAATTGCCTGCTTCTAATTGTTTTCACCTGCTACCTCTACAAGTATTCCCTGCTAGTTTCCTACTATTTCTTCTGCTTCCTTTTCCTCTCTGTTTCCTCAGGGTGAAGCAGCTCGCATACCAGCGAAAACACGCTCACAGTGGCTACCACGCGTGCACACATGCTTACACGGACCAGAATCTACTTATTCGGATTAAAATGCGCACACACCAGTGCAAACAGGTCTACAGATCTTTAAACAGGCTCCTACATGCTTACTCTGCCTTACACGTGCGCACTCTGTCTTCTCGCGGCTCCCAGCACGCACACGCATGCATGCACATACAGCAAGAAACTTTTGTGTTGGCCACAGTGTACACCTTCCATTTCTTGACTTTTCCATGCTTATCTGTTGACACTCCTCTTTTTATGCTGTGTGATTGACATCTTTCACATACCACTTTGCTCCAATGAGCTTGATTTCTTCCTGACATTCCCCCCTGTGATGTCACCTATCTCTTACTGTGTTACTCCCCCTTATCTAACTCTTACACTACATGGAATGTGCTCATTTGCTATGTGCCAGTGTGATTCACTATCCTACCACTCATTTACATAGGATTGCCTACTAATGCTTAGTTACATGTCTTACACTCAGCTTCCTTCCTTAGCAACCACTAGATGGTGGCCATGTTGTTTTTGGTCTGCTAGTCCCTGCATTGCAAATCCATGCATTACATAAACCCCACATTTGTGGGTTTCAAACCTTTATTTTTCTGTTTTATATAGCGCAGCCCGTTTGCGCGGGGCTGCGCTGCATTTAAACATCGCCGATCTCAGAAAATAATATATTTTATTTCATGTTTGCATCAGGTTACCATGCCAATAGCCACATATATGGCCATTGCCATGCTGCCTGCAACATTTGCACACTTTATTTGGAGCTGTCATGGCTCCGTTGTGTTATTTGCAGTAACGTACTCAGTTGTCAACTGAGTACATTTCTGCACCTAACACGACTCTTACACGGGCTGGTTTCAGCTTCGTGGATTGCTAATCTATCTCATTTGCATGCCTTTCGGCTGCAAGTGGGGTGATTAGCATATCCACGCCCTGCCCATGTAAGAGTAATTTTAGCTGTCTTTTACACGGGATTTCGGGCTGTTCCCGGATCGCGATAGCTGCAGGGAGTCTTACACGACTCTTAGACTCTGTGCAAGCCATCATGAATCCTGCCCTGAAAGTTCCATCACTGTATTCTTTCTCCTACAGGTTGCTAAGGGGTGACCTGTGCCTGGTTTACAGGGATGTCTCTGACCTGGCCCTGATGGAAATGCTACACATTCATAAATCAAACTGCACAATGGTCACTCGCTCCAAGGATCTTAACCAAGCCTCTGACAAGAACAGGTCATGCCCAAGAGATAGATAAACCTCTCATAGATTGCCACTTCTCTGGAACAAGCTTCCAATTCACATGAAACAGAGCCCCTCCCTGACACTCTTCAAATGCAACCTAGATTAATGGATAAGTGACCACAGATTCATTTCTGGGGTGGCACCCATTTCCCTCCTGGACAGTGGAAGGCATTATTAACTACCATAGACCCTTACATCTGCAAACTTCATTCATCTAACCACTGACAATTGGGGAAACTCAGGATAAATATGGCTAGGCATGTAATGGCCCTAGGGCCTTTCACCTTCTGACCTTCTATTAACCTAAGAATCTAACTTATACATAAAGGGTGTTCGATAACATACCACTACATGTGTTGATCTATTACTTATGATATCTTTTACATGCACTGTAACTGTTTCATTTCTTCTCACTTGCATTATAAGTACTGCAGGAATAGATGAATGAATCCAAAGAGTAACCACATCCTTGAATTATCTATCAGGCATGTTGTAATCTTTAGAATCCCAATATTCAACAATTGTTATTAATTTATAATTCCCATCTGATATTACTACATCAAGTTCATTAAATTTATTCCCTAAACTTTGTGTGCTATAAAAGTAACATTTTATTACTCTCCAGATGGGGTGTTATTACACCTCACCCAAGTGTGAGTTTAACTCTAAAAATGTTTTATTTGTTTTTGTGTTTATTTATTTATTTATTTAGTTTCATTTGTTGAATAGGAAGGTCTGATTGGGTTAAATGGACTTTTTAGTGGAGGCTTGTAGAAAACAGCTCCAGCTATACTTACAATTAGGTACAAGTATATACAGAAACATTCTGATACATTTAAAGACAATCAGAAAAATACAGGGATATTCATGTATGAATTGATTACATAGCTGAAATGGATGTCAATATTTACAGGAGTTTAACAAATATATAACAGGTCACTATTTGCAAGTTTATGTAGAGAGGTTTGTTTATGCTTTTTGAAAGATAAGTGAGGCTGGATTCCTAGTATGTTATTGGAAGTAGATGAAAGTTAGTCTTTGTTAGCTGAGTTAACAAATGAGTTGGGGTGAAATCACAAAGAGAGTAGTTACTTTGTAAAGTGGTTTATATTTTATATAAGCTAGAGGAAGAACGAGAAAGTAATTTGACTAGGGATGGGAAGAGAGGAAGAAAAGAAAGATGGGTAATACATAGTTTTTTTTTCTTGGGTGTTTCAGTTTCAGTTTGAATTGCTATAGATTAGTTATGCTCTTGATACTACTAGGAAGGTTGTTCTGTGCTTTGAGATACAGACTGAGAATAGTGAGTCACCATATCAATTGTTTGATTTTGTAGTTTCAGCTAGATTGAACACTTTGGAGTCATGTTTTTATTTGGGACATGCCAGTTAATGAGGTTGACCGGGGATGGCATATTTCAAGAGTGGTGTAGTATCCTGTGTTCTATAAAAAACTCTGAGAGAGAGAGAGATGCGATGGGGTAGTTCATATCAATTCAGGGTAATAAGGGCTAAGCAGTGGTAGGTGTCAGGTGGGAGGTTGCTTGCAAACTAAAAGATTTTATTATAGCACTGCAAAAGTTTATGTGAGGTGGTGGAGTGAAGGTTTGTGAATATTGTTGAGGCATATAGGAGGGTAGGGAGGAGTAAAGAGAAATCTGCTGTTTTTTGCTGTGAATTTATAGCAAATGTTTTATTCTGCATTGGAAGCCTAGTTTGCTGTGGGTTTTTTTGACTGCATTATCGATATGTAGGTCAAACTTTAGCTTATTGTCAATATTTATACATAGCACTTTGTTGTTTGAAACTATTTCATTTGTTGTGCTACTGGATGAGAGAATGCTGAGATCTGTGTAATTTTATATACTCAGAAAACTTCTCAGCAGCAAAAGACATACCACATGAATTCAAAAATAACATATCATCGGAAGATAACCTGCTGTCCAGTACACAGTCCTTCCAGCACTTAAAAAGGTCAATAGTACATACCAAAGTTAATTGCTTTAGCCAGTTAATAAAACAATGTGCTTTCAGAATCAAATAACCTGACCAGGACAATGATGGAATAATTTCACAAAGTATACAGTAAATCTCTTTATTTTCAAAATATTTGACAATATCTAGTATAGAATTCTTCATGTAGTTTAGTGGAGTGTCCCACTAATCACTTACTCCAACAAGATACTGTACATCTGATACTTTGACAAGAAATTTTTGTAGAACAGCACTTATGTCAGTAAGTTTAAAGCCAGATATGGAAGACACAGTTATCACTTCTTTATCAAGTCTACCTAGTTTTCCTATAGTGGGCATCCATAAATCAGCTCCTCAATCCTGGTCAAACTACTTCTCCTTCACCCACCACCACAAATACCACATATAGTATAGCATCACAATTTAACTCCCATTTCATAAACTCAATATTATCCCTCATAAAAAATGATAACAGTGTACCTCCTTCAATTCCAACTGCTTCAGAACCTTTCCCCAAAACTTTTTGTATTACTCCAATCCAAACAAGCACCATTAAAACACTTCTACACAAACTAAAACCTTCTACCCTCGTTACCGACCAACTTCCAACCACATTTCTCAAACTAGCAGCAGAGTCTATATCTTATCCTGTATCACAACTTATCAGCAGGTCCATATCAGTACAAAACATCCACTGACTCTGGAAAATCTCTCATATCATCCCTTTGCACAAAGGTGGCACCTCCACAGATTTTTCCAATTACTGACCAATAACAATACTCACACCATTGGCCAAAATCCTTGAAAAATGCATTCATATACCACTCCTTCACTACTTAGAAAGCAACAACCTACTTTCCACTACCCAACATGGCTTTAGACCCAAGCACAGCACCACTACAGCTTTAATTAGTTTCACCAACACTATCAATGAGCTCAGGAACAAGGTCACCACATACCCTCCATCTTTCTTGACATGTCTAAGGCATTTGACAACAACTAGTCACTGAACTAACTTCCCTGAATATATCATAGTCAACACTATCCTGGTTCCATAATTATTTAACTGATTGACAACAAGCAGTCAGATTGCAAAACATTATATTTCTCCTACCACCAGTCTCAGTAGGGGTGCCACAAGGATCTATCCTTGGTCCCCTACTATTTGCCATCTTCACAAACAAACTTTGGACAGTCATCCAACTAGCCTCCAATATACAGATGACTCCACCCTCATTTGCTCAGCTCAAACCCTGCCAGAACTCCTAGAAACAACCCAAAAATACTTCTCAGACATCAAAAACTCTCTCACCGACTACCAACTGATACTCATATCTAGCAAAACAAACTAATACTATTCACCAATGCCAAAATACAGAACCTCCTCCTCCTCTCATTCATTATATATTCCACCAACAATACAAAAACTGAACCCATTAAACACACCAAGCTCCTTGGGGTAACAATAGATGTTGTTTTTCTTTCAGCTTTTCCCGGTTGGGGGTCACCTAAAATATGATAAACACATAGCACCATCCATAAAAAGGTCCACACATCACTCTACAGATCCAAACTTTACCTTACTAGCACAACCTAACACTCCATAGCCAGAACACACCTGCTCTCCACTTTCCTATATGCCTTCTCTATTTTCACATACCTCCGAAAATCTAATATGAATAAATTAGAGGCATAATAGAATAGCAAGATTTGCTACTATTCATCCCTACAGAACCCACCACTGCTCTACCCTTCAGGACGTAAACTGGATAGAACTAGCAAATCTACTACCCCTAAACTAATGTCTTTCTGCTTTTCCTGGTTAGGGGTTGCCACAGCAGAACTCCGGTCTGCTAATGATTGGCAGTGGATTTTTACAGTGCCAAGGTGTCAGCCCAACACTCAGCCTTCAAGGAAGGCACACCCATTCATGCACACTCCTACCTGCATGTCTTTAAACATTACTTGACCATGGGGAGGACATGCAGACTCCACACAGAAGGCGCTCTAGCCGATAATCAGACCAGAGAACCTCTTGCTGTGAGGCGACAACACTAGCCGCTGCACTACCCCAGCCTGGTAGCAAATCTACTACCCCTGAACCAACTAAGTGCAGCCATTCCATAATTCACAAACCTAATAACTGCCCTGCACTCAAAAACATACTACAGGAATACAGCAAAACTAGAATAATTAGATCCTCTGACAAATGCCTTCTGAAAGTCATTAAATCTAACAATTCTTTTGGGGAATCTCTATTCTCCAACCAGATATCCAAAAATGGAATTCTATACCCAAACACATCCAAAATACCACCAATATCTCAAATTTCAGTCACTACTTAGGGAAATATGAGAAAAAAATTAACAAAAAAGTCTTCCAAGTTTCTGTGGTTTCAGTACTTAGTACTACTACCCCTGATTAGTTTCTCATTAGTAATTGTTACAGTTATTTTAAATGCAAGTTTCACCTGATGTCCCACAATCATTAATTTTTGACTCTTGGAACTATCAGTTCACTAGTAGTATTTTCATCACATCTTGGTAAGTTGTTATCACTATCTACAGTATTTGTAATTTCCAACCTCACTGAATGAGCCAGATAGGAGCAGCCAGATATCAGACAGCTATACAGTGATTTACAAATAAAGCAAATGATAATGAATAGTAAAATGTTGAAATGTATTAACATGACAAAATGCAGTCACAGCAACACATTTCTGGAATATCCTGGTGCCTTCTGGACTGCTACCTTAATGCCTCAATACAGTTTCATTGACAGTGTACCATGGCCAATGAACTCCTTATAAATATGTTGGCCAGCCACAAAATGTGTCATTCAAAATAAAGGTAAAATGCAGTAGGAATTTCAGGATAGCATAGTCACAGACACACTCGGTAATGAATGTTTTATGGCAAATAATCTGGAATACTGCTGGTACTTGCTCTATAAGAATGTCTGTACTTTCCCCTTGCACAAACTGGAAAAGAATGTCCATTAGCACTGGGAATGTAGTGAAATAATGCAAGCTTTTAAGTAAAAAATGGCCAGCTGTAAAGGTTACAACATGTCATCTTCTACAAGTAAAAAAGTAATCAACACTACAAGGCTGTCATACAAAAGGCATAAAGCTCAGGAACATTTACTAATTGAGAGAAGTCCTAGTGAATGTGGGAGTAATGCAGTAATGTACACAGGGCATTCTTGGTTAACAATCTTAATTACAGTATAATGAAAGAAAATATCTGAGGCAGTGAAGCAGGCTATGGAATCAATTTGCTTAGCTTCTACAGGTAACACAAAGACCGCAAAACAGTTCATTTCTATAGGTAAATGCATTTCTTTAGAACAGACTTGCATGAAAATCCATTGCAATACAAGTTATAAAATTACCAAATACAAAATCTTAGCAATATGACAGGCCATTGTCAAATGATGACTGTTTAATAGATATTCTATATGCCACAAACCACTGACTGTTGAAACATCTGTAATCACGTGATGACATATTTAATTTAACATGCAGAATAGCTCCTAGTTTTATTTTTCATTCAATGTAAATCTTTTTGTTTCAGTATTATAAGAAATGTCTTAAGTAATTTGTAATGTTCAACAGAGAAACACCCAATAGTGAGACCTCAGCACAGACTGGTGGCATTGTACACTTCAGGAATTGATAAGCATTTATGTTTATGTATTTAAGACATTGTTGCTTACTAAACAGATACAAAAGTTTTAATCAAAGCCCATGTACCTGTTTGATGTAATGGTCTTAATTTAACATTAATTGTGAAAAATATGTGCTGTGTGTTTTGATATTGAGACAATTACAAATATTTCCTTTCACCTAAGAATGTTATTGTGCCCATCATGGTCACCACAATAAATGAGCAGCTGCATGTTACGTGACTGTGCATGAACCACATGTGGACTGATGTGAGATTTCTTTAGCAATCATGTGGTGACATATTCATATCCTGACATATTATTGTAGAAGAAAAGAAAACGTGTATGTGGATTGCCCAGTGAGAGAAGAGAAGACTCGTGAAGAAGAAATGTATTTGGTCTTCTCTGATCTGGCATGAAAATGCAGGCTGCATCTACCATGTGCATTATGTCGTGGCAAAATCCTTTCACAGTGCATGCAATTAAGCAAAACAATATGACCTCACTTCCGCAATTTCAAAAGGATGCTTTATTTATTACAGTACACCATTTGAAAAGAGAATGGGCAGGATTCACGAAGGCTTGCACGGAGTGTAAGAGACATGTAACACTCCATGCAGCCTCGCGATCCAGGAACAGCCCTAAACTCCGTGTAAGATACCAGCTAAAACTTCTCTTACAAGGATTGGGCATGGATATGCTAAATACCTCTCTTGCAGCCAAAAGGTATGCAAATTAGGTATATTAGCGATCCACGAAGCAGAAACCAGCCCGTGTAAGAGACGTTTTAGCTGCAGAAATGTACTCAGTTGACAACTGAGTACGTTTCTGCAAAAATCACAACGGAGCCATGTCAGCTCCAAATAAAGGGTGCATATGTGTCAGGCAGCATGCCAATGGCCAAATATGTGGCCATTGGCAAGGTAACCCGATGCAAAAATTATAAAAATATAATTTTTTTTAAAATGCAGCGCAGCCCCGCTCAAACGGGTTGCGCTGTATAAAACATAAAAATGAAGGTTATAAACCCACAAATGTAGGTTTTATGCAATACATGGAATGACAATGCAGGGACCAGCAGACCAAAAACAACATGGCCACCGTGTAGTGGTTGCTAAGGGGGGAAGCTGAGTCTAAGACATGTAACTAAGCATTAGTAGGCAATCTCATGTAAATGAGGGTTAGCATACTGAATCCCACAGTCACATAGCAAATGAGCACAGTCTGTGTAGTGTAAGAGATACATAAGGGGGGAGGAACAGAGTAGGAGATAGGTGACATCACAGGGGGGAATGGTAGAAAGAAATGCAGTTCATTGGAGGTCAGTGTAACATGACAGATGACAGACACAGATCAGGGAAAGAGGAGTGCCACAAGATAAGCATGGAAAAGTCAAGAAATGGAAGGTGTACACTGTTACTTACACCAAAGTTTCTTGCTGGGCGTGCATGCACACGTGTGCATGCCATGAAGCGTGAGTAGGGCAGTGTGCACGCGTGTAAGGCAGACTGAGCATGTGGGAGCGTGTTGGTAGATGTTTAACACTGTTTGTGCTGATGTGCGCGTGTTTTAACCCAAATAGGCAGATCCTGAACCATGTAAGCATGTGTGCGTGCGTGTAAGCCACTGTGAGCATGTTTCTGCTGGTATGCACGCTGCTCCCCTGTGAGGAAACAGAAAGGAAAAAGGAAGCAATGGAATTAGTAGGAAGCTAGCAGGGAATACTGCTGGAGCTAGCAGGAGAAAACAATTAGAAGCAGGCAATTACACAGGCAGAATAGTAGCCCAGCCCAGCACTTAAAACTCTGCAAACAGCAGTGCAGGATGTTTCTCTCAAGAGACACTGCAAGACAGGAGTAAGCTATTAGAAGTGAAAACTGAAAAAGCTGAACTCAGAGCAGAAATGTTAGGGGCTGCCATAGCTGTCATAATGAGACATAGGCGACTTGCTGAGGGTGGTGACAATGCAGATGGTGCCAGACAACCCACAGTGAGGAGACGGAGAAGAGTGTACAGGCCCAGGGTCACCTACCACTGGTTACATGAGCTGGAGATAATAGAGCGCTATAGAGTGGACAGAGAGCTCCTGCAGCAAATAGTTGAGCTATGCAGGCCACGCCTCATACACAGAACCAACAGAGGGGAACCCATCCCAGTGGAAACCAAGGTATGTGTTGGCCTGAGAATACTAGCAACAGGTACCTTCCAAAGACCAACTGGTGATATGATGGGGATATCACAGGCATCAGCCTCCAGGGTACTGCACCAGTTCCTGGATGCCATGTCAGCACATGTCGGTGATCATGTATATTTCCCCAATGCCCGTGAGGTATTGGTCAGCAATATGCGTCTCTTCCAGAAAATAGTGGAATACCCTGAGGTAGTGGGTGCAATAGACTGCACGCACATACGCATCAAAGCACCAGCCGGTGAGCAGGGTAGGGCCTACATTAACCGCAAGGGCTTAACCCTCCATCAACTGCCAGGTCGTGTGTGATGCCCAGGGCATAATAATGAATGTGTGTGCTGGCTGCCCTGGGAGTTACCATGATCCCCACATCTGGCATTTGACGCAGCTGTACCAGACATTTGCCAGTGGGGACATCCCACATGGACACCTAGTGGGGGATGCAGGTTATGCACTGGAGCTGTGGCAGATGACACCCATCAGAAACACACACACACCTGAACAGGATCACCATAATGAGGCACATGCACAAACACGTAATGTAATAGAGCGTGTATTTGGGCTGCTCAAGTCACAGTTCCGGTGTCTGGACACATCTGGTGGAGCCTTGCAGTACACACCAACTACATGTACCCAAATTGTCATGGTATGTGCTATGCTACATAATATGATCTTGCAAAAACAGCTGCAGCAGGACCTGCATAGGGCTGGGCCAAACAGCCCGCCACCATTGCCAAGGCCATCACAGGTAGAGTGTGACCCGGAGGAGGAGCAACCTGAGCCTGCCCCAGTAGGCAGAAGGAGGCATGCCCAGTATGCCCTGGCCTTGGCAAAGAGGCAACGCATAGCACATGCACTGGCTCAGTAGGAACCCTGGGAATGATACCCCCTCTGACTCACTCAAATAATAACAAGGATGCCTAAAATGACATGACCTCCTCACAAACATGTACAGGGAGTGTAATATGCGCATCCGACAGAGGCAGCCCTGCAGCACCAACTGAGGCATGAATGCCATGTGTTAAGTAATGTAACACCATGTACTATATGCACACCTGAGGACCCTGACTAACATCCACCCTCACCAAGCATGAAGCCACAAAATGACGATGGGATGATAAATTGCAATAACTGGCTGAAGTAATGCAGTTAGTCAAAGGGGAGCCAATGTGTTCCAGCCTGGGAAGACATGCGGAGCATGACATGATGCACCACCTGCTAGGGGTGGCGTACACCTATCAGTCCAGTCCCCATGGATACTGGCAAAGGCTGTCAGTACCCACAGCATGCCCTGAATAGGTAAGCCTCAAAACACAAACCCACCTTCATAGGTACCACAAGGGATAGGAACCTAGATGTAATGCTACCCAATGCCAGAAGTCTAAACAGCAAGATCTCTGCAGTGTAAATGCACACAGTATGGAGAATGTAGATATCAGTCCTGTAATAGAAAACTGGGTCAAGGCTCACATCAGCATCCTAACACTACTAGGTCCCCCTCATACTGTGCTGTACAGCCGCAAAACATGGAACAGGCTACAAAAGGAGGGTGACTAGTAATAAATGTCAAGGATAACCACACCCCCATGTTGGTACCACAACAAGAAGCATCATGGATTAGCCATGGTCAAATACCAATGGCTAAAACCACTTCCCAGTATATAGCCTGCTGCAGACTACTGTCCTAATACCAGGAACTGCACCTGGCCTATGTTGGAATACATGAATATATCAAGCCCTCCAAACCACATTATATTGCTTGACTGAAAATACCCAGACATACACTGGGAGCATTATACTAGCGCCAACACAGTAGGAGAAAAGTTCCCAGAATCCATAAACCAAAATGCCCAGGAACAATGTACCACTCCCACAAGAGGGGTAAGCATACTGGATGTGATAATCAGCAACATGTGTACTGGATGGCAAGATGAGAAGTCTATCCCTCACTGGTAAGACCAGACCATAGAGTAATCACACTGGATATACACATCCTGACCACAGTCCCTGGCCAGAAAACCACAGTGAAAAACATGTGTAAAGCATAGGTTGCACCCCTCCAAACCGATGTGGAATCCACGAAAGGCCCTGTGCAAGTGCAGAATATGGGACACATGTTATACAGGCATTCCATGAACACAGCCAGGAATGCTTGGAGTATGCAATCACAAATAACAACAAGACACAATGCCATACACGCAGGCATCTGGCATGCTGGACTCCAGCCATTACCAAACCATGCAAGAGAATGAGGAAGCTGCTACATGATAGAGCAAACAAAAAAAGGGAAGTAATCACTGATCAGTAGTATGGCAATAAAATATGTTCACACATACAATCCACTAAGGCCAGCCAGCCACAACAAGTAGAATCTGTGAATCCAGAGGCAATGTGACACCTGCCCCAAGTACACAGACAACCCACAACTCCCCCCAATAAATACAAATATATGTGAGAGATGCAACCATGTATCCAAACCGGAGGCTGAGCTCCCCCAACTCAGTACTGTCAAAACTAGTCAGGAGGAGAAAGTAACCACATACACCACAAACCCAGTCCCACATAGACCTATCACAACTGTAAACCAAACACATAAACACAGAAAAACATTCCTGGAGGCCCTGATTACAAACACACCACACCAACAGAAGCCTCCAAAGCAGATCCCAAGCAACCACAACCTCCAAACATAGCACATGCAACACATAGTACACAAAGCTGGTGTGCCAAACAGTCACAGGCCAGAAGGAGAAACAACATGCCTGATACAGTTGTAATAGGTGTCTGTATAGGCAGACACACTGCTGTCCCACTCACCAGACTGAACAAGGGAAAGGGTACAGTAAGCTGCCTGTAGGCTGCCACAATATGCCACATAACACAAGTACGCAGGTCACCCCAAAGCAAGCAGAAATATGATGCACTCATTGTCCATGCTGGTGTGAATGACCTGAGATGTACCTCCCTGGACTACATGAAAAGGGACATGGATGAGCTCTCTGAGTATGTACCCTAGGACGGTATGACACTGGCCGTTTGCAGCATCCAACCCTCACCAAGAATGATGCCACAGTACAAACACAGAATGATCAGCTTTAACAGTGGCACAGTTACGGCTGTCAGTCCAAGAGGGTCTAATGTCTGTCTGCTTGAGATGTCATGCATGACAAGCCATGCTGCTGTTCCAGGGATAGCTTGCTCCTGTTACCCCTGGGTGTCTGGATACTGGATAAGGCCTTTGCCACCTCCATAGAGCTCTACGTAGGCAAGGCCAAAAAGACTACCCACCACCCTAGAAAACATACGTGGAAAGAAACATAAGGGTAATGCTGACCAATGCCAGATGTGTAAACTGCAATATGCATGCCCCTGAGGCACTTCCCAGTATGGAGAACACCGATGTCTGTGCAGTGACAGAAGCCTGCTGCAAGCCTACTGATAGCACACCAGCACTACCAGGTTATACCACATATCATGCGTTATGGCCCCAACACCTGGACCAAAGCATCAAAGGAGGGGGAGTATCCTTATGCAGCACAGACACCCATACGGCCAGGTAACTGACAATGCACAAAGCAGCGGAGACCACCCATGTGCACCTAAGTGTAGTCAAAACTGCTGTACAGTCTGTAGCATGTGACAGACCACACTCTCACACTCAAGAACTCCACCCAGACATCCTGAAGACACTGGACAGTATGAATGTCCCACCAAATACCAGACAAGGTACTCACAAATTACAACATAGGTAGTAAACCATTATGTATGCAAGGAGTAATCAGGGACCTAGGGACACAAGTCAACAGTAATCTGTCATGTGACACTCACAATGCCAATGTGGCTAGGAAGATTGTCGATATTGGACACCGTATCATGAAAGGATTCACATCTACATCAACAGAGGTCACTGTGCCCCTGTACTGTTCCCTTATCAGACCCATAATCTAGTACAATGACTCATATGGGATGTACCGTACGTGACACCTGCAGCGGTTCGGAAGACCTCAAAGGTACCCCACCAAGAGGATAAAGGGTGTCAAATATATGTCATATGCTGCCTGGCTGTAGACACCCCAGCTGAATGCAGTCACAGAATGCCTACACAGAGGCATTCTATGTCTGTTGTACAAGGCCATGTCCAACACAGGAGTAATGGACATGCTCCACCACAGGAAATCAAAGCCATTGGAGCTGTGAGAGTGACAGATGTCATCCTCAACACATAATGAAATAGGATGTGCTGGAGGGACAGATACATAACCCAGAGGCTCCGCACACTCAGAAACAGGATCCCAATCCATGTTATGCAGAGCCCCTCACTGACACCCCTCAACAGGAATATTGCCAAGTGGATGGATGATCGTACATGTACACTGGGGGTCTTCACTGTGTCACGACCAGACAGAGGCACAGTAAATAAAATCATAAATGGCCATAATAGTCGCATAGCAAGGGGCGGCGAAAGACACACACACTCTGGCTTGGCTTAGTAATGCCCTAGGGTGGATAGCCTAGTATGAACCCATGAACCTATGAAGATATTAATTGTACAGGACACTAAGGATAATCACAAGGCTTACTTAACTGATGGTAGGAACCATGTTGGGAATCCACAGATATGCTCCGAATCAAACAGATATTACAAACAACATACCAAACACACACATATTGCCAACATACAACCTGACAGGTGCAGTGCAAACCCCCCCCCCCCCCAGAATGCAAAATATCTATCCCAGCAGACTGCTGGTCCCCTGCCATTGCAGATGCTGAGGTAACAGCCATCATCTGCAAAGCAAAACACACAGCAGCAAAGGTATGTGATGGGGTCCTGGGCTTAGGCCAACATGGACTTCAAGAATAATGGAATGCCAAATCACACTACTGCCCAATGTCAGACTTACCACAGGATATGTACCCAAAGAGTAGTGTACAACAACAGTGGTCCCTCACAACAAAGGTGTTGCCTGAATGGATACTGCAAACTACCACCCCAGGATCCTGACAAGCTTGGTCTGCACAGCTATGGAAAGGATCAGTATGTACCGCAGACATAAAGCTATCGTGGACCTACTGATACTGGACCCTACACAGTGTGGCTGTCATAACTGCAGATCTTGCCCCTAAACATGTTTGACCCATATGAAACAGTCATTAAGGTCATTGATGAGGGCAATGTGGTTCACACAGCATAGCTGGACCGTGCATATGCTTCCAGACAATACCCTACGAGTTCAGTATGGATATGTTCACCAGCTTAAATATATACCCCTATGTCAGTAGAGGGGTTGCAAACCAGACCAAGGACAGAACTGACATGGTCAAACATGCTGCATCCATGTCAGACTACAAAGCAGATATGAGTGGCATCCCACAAGGCTTGGTCCTGGGACCCCTCTGTTCCGTATATATGTCCCATAGGTATAGGCCAACATGGAAGGACTATGACTGAACATGTATGCAGAGGAGTACAAACAGCCCACCATATCCGACCCCCAGCTGACACAAGCAACCCACAAAAGGGCCACCTAGAAACAGACAACTGGAGCCATAGCCATGTCAGCAAGCTAATTGCAGAACTGTGTATAGACAACCACCGTGGATATACAGTAAGTGCCCACAAATTACCACACGTATTAACCCATTACGTACCTAACATGTAATGAGAGATCTGGGGACACAAGGTGATAGATATCCTGCACTGGACAAACATGTGGCTGTAGTGTTCGCAGAAACATACCATATACCCACCCAATCATTAAGGTTGTCAGATGTAGATAAGGGGAGGTCACTGTGGCTCTGCAGTCATCCTTCATCAGTGTCATAATTTACTACAATAGCCCCTATGGGATATACCTCAGCAGACACCTCCATCAACTGTAAAGTCCACAACAGTACCCCACCAGGAGTAGCAAAGAGCATGAACAGATGCAATGTGTTGCCTGAGTAAACAAACTGCAGCGCCACACACTGCCATACTGCCCAGCCAGAGGCATGCTGTACCTGATGTATGAAGCCATGTCCAAGCTGGAATCAATGAACATGCTGCACCTTGTACAATCTGAATGGCAGTGAGCTCTGCACATGAGAGACCTGAACCACAGGACTGACATACATAGGACAAGCTGTACAGAATGATCCATAACACAGAAGGCACCCCCACTCTTGAATAAACTCCCGGTACAGGTTAGCCAGAGAGTCACCTATCGACACCCCTCAAGAGGAATCCCGATGAGTGGATGGGAGATGGTAGGTTAACCCTGGATATCACTGTTATGTCAGAGGAAGACAGAGGCACAGTATACTAACCATGACATATGTCATGGCAAACTCCAGTTACAATGTGTGTCGAAGGACAAACACACCCTGTGACTAGCATCAGAAATGGCCTAGGGAACATCGCTAGTGTTTGCCAATGTCCACCTATGTTGTGGAATACACTACCAATGTTGGACGAGCCTGGTGTAGGTAGTCCATATCTGAACATAATACAACATGGTCATATGTGCACAACTGGCCCCTACACAGTCTGTTGTGCTCACTATGAAGATGTCAAGCAGTGATAGGACTAAAGCACAGGATACTGTCCACCACAGTGAAAGTACTGAACCAGTACACTATACGGTACTACGGTGTTAGGTCATTATGAAAGCATGTTGACAACTGTATGCAAAGTATCCCATGCAATCCCTGCAGGCACAGTATAATCCCTGTTGTTCAACTCGAAAAACACAAATGACTTAGAAAATACAAAAAAAGTGCACCACCAACGGAAATGGAGGAATCTCCAAATAAAACGTGTAAAAATCACCAAGTCGATGCAAGCAAGTAAAAGCCAAAAACACTTTAATAAACGAAGCGCTTTTCGTCTACTGAATCAGTAGACTTCTTCAGAAGTTTAAAAATAGAGTCTAATCAGTCAACATATATAACCCTGTATTGCAAGCAATTATTCAAATGAATACAAGTTAAATTGTTACTAATCAACTCTTAAAGTAACCAACTAAAAATCCGACACCAGGAACATGTTAAAAATACTAAAGGACAAATGTTTAAACAATGAACCCATTTTAGAACTGTGTACTAGTAGTTGTATTATTATAAAAACAGGCTTTAACCATACACTAAATTTGTAATTGACCACTCTTACTAAGTAAGTGGACTATGCTATTTCATACTCACTTTAGTTACAAACAGTAAAAATTACTTAAATGCAACATTTACCTTCTTAAACTTTTTAACTTTAATACACAGGTAATTGAACACTGGTCATTGAGACCGGGAAATACATATGAATTCAGTTTTATTTGCCAAAACAGTTCTCTTTCTTCGAGTAACAAATGCAGGGGGGCTCCTTGATGGCTATCAATAATTTGATCTATTATTATAAACTTAAAATGATGGTCATTAAATAGAGAAATATGTTTTGCTAACGCGTTCTCTAATTTATTTCTTCTAATAGCGTAAAGATGTTCATAAATTCGGTCCTGGAGTCTACGTTCGGTCTTTCCTACGTAGAACCCTGGGCATTGTTGGCACATAGCTAAATACACAACCATACGAGAGTTACAGTTTGTCCTATGTCTCAAACTAAAGGTTTTTCCATTAATGTTAAACTTGTTGGTTTCAAAAATACTACTACACCTGTTACAATTTTGACATTTAAATGTACCAGGAGTTTTAACAAACCTAACTGGTGGTTTTTCTAATAGATTTTTCAGATTTCTTCCTCTCCTAAATGTAATTTCAGGTCTAGTCCCCAATTTATTGTACAAAAGTGAGTTAGATTTAAAAATGTCCCAATTCTTTTTAATGATGTCAACTATTATGTAACTGTCCATGTTAAATGTTAAAATGAGTCTAGGATGGTTCTCTTCCTTAAGACTAATAGAATCTGATGGCCCATAATTTGATACATTAAAAGGGACACTCACATTTCGTTCTTCTCTAATCAATGGTGTTGCATGTCGTGTGCCCAATATAGGTTTGAATAACCCTAAACGCCTTTTCTGAGCTACTTCTGCTATAAGTGTTTCCAAAAGTATGAGGGGGTACCCCCTAAGGGAAAACATAGATTTCAGATGTTTACATTCATCCTCAAAATCAGCATCCAGGCTTACTATTCGGGCTGCTCTTACAAGTTGTCCCTTAATTACTGATTTCTTTTGAAAATTAGGGTGACAACTTGTGAAATGTAAGAGGGAGTTGGAATACGTCACTTTTCTGTGAATGGTGGAAATATATGCGCTTAACTCTACTTTCTTCTCTAACCAAATGTCTAAGTAGGCCACTGCACTAGTACTAAAAGTCGAGGTAAATTCCAAAAATTCAGTAGAGGAATTAAATATGTTGACTATAGTATGACTAAGTGTCTCATCCCCTTCTAATAGTATAAATATATCGTCCAAGTATCTTGTGTAAAAGCGAATTTTCTCCTTCAGCAAGTTGTTGTTAAACACATATTCTTTTTCCCAAAATGCCATCACTGTGTTCGCCACACAGTTTAAGAAGGTAAATGTTGCATTTAAGTAATTTTTACTGTTTGTAACTAAAGTGAGTATGAAATAACATAGTCCACTTACTTAGTAAGAGTGGTCAATTACAAATTTAGTGTATGGTTAAAGCCTGTTTTTATAATAATACAACTACTAGTACACAGTTCTAAAATGGGTTCATTGTTTAAACATTTGTCCTTTAGTATTTTTAACATGTTCCTGGTGTCGGATTTTTAGTTGGTTACTTTAAGAGTTGATTAGTAACAATTTAACTTGTATTCATTTGAATAATTGCTTGCAATACAGGGTTATATATGTTGACTGATTAGACTCTATTTTTAAACTTCTGAAGAAGTCTACTGATTCAGTAGACGAAAAGCGCTTTGTTTATTAAAGTATTTTTGGCTTTTACTCGCTTGCATCGACTTGGTGATTTTTACACGTTTTATTTGGAGATTCTTCCATTTCCGTTGGTGGTGCACTTTTTTTGTATTTCATAATCCCTGTTGTGGCAGACACAAAGCAGTTGGCCAGTTAGTACACAACATGACACCCAACACACAACCATAAACGTGAGATATCGTTGAAGTTCACAAACACCCAAATATGTGGTGGACTTCAGAGTGCAACATATGGAAAGCTCTACAAGCTGTCATTCCAGGAACCAACCACAACACAGCAATCTGCCCAGTGCACACAGTAAATGACTACAGAGAAATAAGTGATATAGTGGATCGCCCTCATATTCAAACATCTTCCAGAGATACACAAGTTGTTCATAGGAACAGGGAATGCTATGGCAATCAAGACCTGCAAACAGTAGAACAGCACAACAAATATTGTGCATCTGACAATTGAACATATGGGTGTAGAGGTCAATACTAGGCTTGTTGCCCTAGGGAATGACAGCTTAGCCAGAGTGTGCTTGTCATCTGCATCCCCAGTACAGTATGCTACTGTGCCACTGTAAAGTAGGTCACATAAGGCAACGTGTGAGGCTAGTGAGCTGTGCCTCTGTCAAGCAGGGGCACAGTGGTGATCCCAGGGTTTGAATGTGCTAAGCCACAGCTATGTTGTTGGTGTGTGCTGGAAGAGGGTTGCTGAGGACCTCTAACAGTAAGTGGCCATCAATAACAGACTGAGGGGAGCCCTATCTGCATTGTCTGGACAGTTCCACTGTCAACACTGTGTTGTGATGATTATGTGGGAATGAAGTGTCATGCTGGAACTGTTCACAGATGTCCTCCCTCTGTGGGCTACAGCTCTGCAATGTATTAGCTCACTCTGTCTGTTGGACAGCTCATATATGGCTGGTGTACAACTGACAGGTGTCTTGTTGTGGAGCAGTCATGGGTATATGTGGGATAGCATGATCAATGCAAACCTTACACATGCTCATAGAATGCAATTGTCAAGGATTATGCAGAGTGGCCAGTATAGTCCCCCAGCATGGTTCCTTTGAAATCGTCCACCCCAGTCTTCACAAGTGTAGAGTCTGCTTGTGCTAAACACAGTTTGTGTGCAGTGACAACCTTGCCTGGGGGTGGGGATGGGATATGGATGTCCAGGGAAAGGTGGGTATGGTCAGATATCAACAATGGCGGTCTACCTCTGGTGTGCAACAGTGAGTACCCATATTGCAGATGGACAGGTGCAATATGTATTCCCCCATGTGGCTGTGGTTTGTGGTTCTGCCATAGCACATGGGCCCACAAATTGTAGTGGCTGTAGGGTAAAGTGGTAGAGGCCTGAGTAGTTCCCACATACAATATGCCTCTACCTGATGTTAACAACTGGAATGGTGTATGTGAACACCTGCATATCCCGGCACTGTTCCCAGGGAAGCTAAGTGTGTGTCCTGGATGTGGGAGTGGTGTTCTGGACTGGTTGTGTTGTGTGTTACAGGTCTTGTGGTCATGAAGCATGGTACAGAACATAACCTGCCAGTGCGATGTGCATATCTGACCCTGACGTAGGTGGCTGCAAATGCATATATATGCTATCCCCCACCTGACAGGTAGTACTAGATGTACATACCTCTGTAGAAATAAAGATGTCAGCACCCTATAAATACTGCAGGTGCAGACCAGATGCCCAGTAATTCGGTTAGCGTGGTCTGCTAATGCGTCTCCCTCACATGTCATAATATAGGTAGGTAGGAGTTTGAACCATGCAATTGCTCAGTGTGTGTGTGTGTGTGTGTGTGTGTGTGTGTGTGTGTGTGTGTGTGTGTGTGTGTGTGTGTGTGTGTGTAGGTGAGTGGGGTTGATGTGTGTGCAAGTCTGTGTGAGGGAGATGTCCCTTTTGGCAACTGTGAAAGCACTCTACAGGATGCTCATTCCCCTATCTAAGGATGGATGATGTCAGCACCCTATAAGTACAGCAGGAGAAGGGAACCCTCCCAGTAATTCGAATAACTCGCTCTGCTAATGCATCTGTCACGAGTGTCATAACATAGTTAGGTAGGGGTTTGAATCCTGCAACTGCCCAGTGTGTGTGGAGGGGAGTTAGTGTGTGTGCAAGTCTGTGTGAGAGAGATGTCCCTTTTGGCAACTGTGAAAGCACTCTACAGGATGCACATTCCCCTATCTAAGCACGGATGATGTCAGCACCCTATAAGTACAGCGGAGAAGGGAAACTTCCCAGTAATTCAAATAGCGCATTTTGCTAATGCGTCTCTCTCAAGTGTCATAACATAGTTAGGTAGGAGTTTGAAACCTGCAAATGGCAAGTGTGTGTGTTTGGATGTGGGGAGTTTGTGTGTGTGCATTTCTGTATGAAAGACATGTGCTTTTTTGCAATCAGGAGATCACACTACATGATGCACATTACCCTTTCCAAACACTGATGATGTCAGCACCCTATAAGTACAGCTGGAGAAACGACACCTCCCAGTAATCCGAATAACACACTCTACTAAAACGTCTTTCTCAAGTGTCATAACATAGTTAGGTAGGGGTTTGAAACCTGCAAGTGTGTGTGTGTTTGGATGTGGGGAGTTTGTGTGTGTGCAATTTTGTATGAAAAACATGTTAGTTTTGGCAATCAGGAGATCACACTACATGATGCACATTACCCTTTCCAAACACTGATGATGTCAGCACCCTATAAGTACAGCCAGAGAAGAGGAACCTCCTAGTAATCTGAATAGTGTGCTTCGCTAATGCGTCTCTCTCACGTGTCGTGACATAATTAGGTAGGGGTATGAATCCTGCAAGTGTGTGTGTAAGTAGTAGGGTGTGTATAAATGCAAGTGTGAGAAAACAAATCCTTTTGGCAAATACTACAATACAGCAAATGCTGCATATTCCCCCAGTAAACACAGGGGGTGTCACCACACTATCAGCACAGCCAAACAGGGCTCGTTGGCCAGTAATGCCAATAGTGCGCTCTGCTACTGGGTCTATTACCATTGTCAGAGTACAGATTGGTATGTTTTGGAAACCCACAACTGCCACGTGTGGTTGTGTCACACATTATGACCTTGTGTGGGTCTTTGTGCATAACAATGCATGCCATTGCCTAAACCAGCAATGGCAATGCACACATGATGTATGTGTGTGACACATACACATAAATACCTGTGACCTGCAGTAGTTACCATGTCTGACATGTGCCTCGAGTGGATAAATGGTATTTGCAATGCATAACAATATGACTGTGTCTTACTGTGCAAGGGCTGCACGTGGTATGTGTCTATACAGTGTGGGTGTATATGGTAAAATACCTACAGCAGGGGATACACATCTGGTCTGGGCCATATAGTCTACATGTAGTCGATGTACAGGTGCTGCATGTTCCCACCTGTTGTGGGAGTGGTAACATGTTATTCCACTGCAATTCAGTGACCACATGCTGGGAACCCTTCAACTAGTGTGTTGTAGCTACAGTAATGCTCACGCACAATGTTTGACTGGATGCAGTCCAGCCATATAAAGACAGATCTTGAGACTGTCATATTGCCAGTGTTGTTATGGAGGATAGGTGGGTTTCCTGTATATGGGAGGGTTGTGTGTGCCAGGCTATGAACCAGAAGGTAGTCCAACACACTGTTTGCTGCACATGAATAGGCCCTGATGCTTTGTGCTGTGCCAACAACCTGGAGGTGTGTGTATCTGTGGTGCCTAGGGATACCACCCCCCTGTCCATGTGTGTTACATGTGTAGGGGACGACAGGCATGGTATGAGGTATAACCTGGCAGTGATGGGTTGCACCTGTGAGCCATGAATCAGGATTCTGGTACTGCACAGACATTGCAGTTCACCGTGCTGAGGACAGTGTCCAGTGCATGCATCTTGCAGTGTACACTGCTGGTGTTGTGTAGCATCACTGTTAGTGTCCTATCCTGTGTGATACCCGTGGAGGTGGCTATGTAATCCATGTCCCGCAGCATAAGGCAGTATGTGTGTATCAAGGGGCTTCACCAATATACATTGGCCCATGGGTGTCAAGTGCAAGCTGCCCCTCGCAAATCATTGTGGCTTCCCTAGCATGTAAGCACATGTTGACAGCCAGTGGCTACCCTATGAATGACATTGGAGATTGAGCAGAATGTAATCATAGAACACCCTTCCTACATATAGTGGTAGCATACCCGGTGAGGGTATGATGGCAACCAAGATCAGGCTCATACTGGCCCGTGCCACATGTGGAGAGATCCCTTCTATGTTCCCTATCATGTAGTCCAGGGAGGTATGTCTCAGGTCATCCATAGTGGCATGGTCAATGACTGAGTCATATGTGTCCATGCCTCTGACTGACGTGTATGCATGTGTTTTGTGGTGGACCATAGTGCCCCACAGGCATATCACTGTGACCTTCACCATGTAGAGCCTGTTGACCGGGACCCCACTGCAGCGGCCAAGAGAGGTACCTGACACAGCTATAGCAGGTGTGTTGTGTAGCCCTACAGGCTGTGAGTGTGTGGCACACGGGATGTGTGTGCCATGTGTGGCATGTGCTCTGTTCCGACATAACGTATGCCTGTGTGCCAGCTGCGGAGGTGTGTGATGCTCAGGCAGGATACTATTCTGAGTCTCCAAGTATGCCCCAGTGTGTTCAGATTGCTGTCCATGCGGGTCTATGTCTGACTGGTATTGTAGTCACTGTAGTACGTCATGCCACCTGACAGGGTATGGCATTACTGGGTTCAGAGTGCTCAGTCCCCAGATTGGCTATGTGGTGGCATGCCACACATGTGTTGTATGTTCCTAGCCAGGGGTGATGGTTGACTGCATACATGTGGCAGCTGTGACATTGCCACATGACTCACATAAACCACAACTGGACCATAGAGGTGATTCACAGGTTACCTTTGCACATGCTACCCTAGAAGTGTGATTGCCTTGGTGATTACCAACACATAGGGCAATGGGGAACAACATACTGAAGGTGTGTATGTGTGGGTGTACTGCTACTGATTTCATAGCACTGGCATATATGACTGCACACGTGGGTAAATGCCAGGTAAGACATGTGCAATGTGTCACAGGCAATGTACATGCGAACAGGACAGACAGTGACATTCTGTCATGTGTAAACCTGACATACGTATCGTATGCTATGCAGATGTCACTAGGAGTCCACAGAAGCACTGTAACTCTGCATTGCAGGTGGAAGCAGTGTTCCAGGGAACCCCAAGCGAACATGCATGCAAACAAAGCTACAGTAAGCAGGGCTGGAAGTAGTCCATTGTACAACAAAGAAGAGGTAACACTAACAGTAGGTTACAGTGCAAATATGTAGGCACTATCAACATGTACCCAGGAATGCACAGCGCAGATGCCCATGGTAGAACTGATATTATGTCATAGTTAATTGTGATTTGGATTACATTGGTACTGCACACATATCAACATGCGCAAACATCCACATTGCATAGTCGTTGTGGGCAACTTGCCACCATTCCTGTACATGTCCATCATTGCGTATCACTACTTGCATTAGCTTCCCCCCTGTGCTACCCATGCATGTGGCTATCTGTTGACATCCTTACCACCGGTATGCAATAATGTGCAGCTGTTACACTTTGGTACGTACTATGGGTGCAGATAACAATTCAGGACAGTCATACGGTTACTGCATCAGGCATGCTGGGATATACACACAGTCATATCAGCACACTGTACTGTTACCAACATGATGCTACTAATACACTTCCATGTAGTCACCCTGTGCATCAGCAACGTGTTTACCTGTTCCTGCACTGATGTTGGAGATTGCAGGAGGTGGCACAGTTTCATCATATGCACAGGGTGTGAATTAGGTATGCCTGAGTCTGCCACTGATACCACCAATTGACATGTGTGTACGTGTGTTGGTGAGGGACAGCAGTACAGGGTGGGGCACTGTTGGTGCAGTGTGTGCATGTATGTGGTAGTCCTAGGTGTTAACATTTCGCATGTGTGTATGCACGCACACAGTTCCACCTCATGGCTGCCATATACAGGGGTTTGTGGACAGCCACAGACTGCACCTGGCAGGTCATACAGATCAGTGTCTGTGGGCATGGACACGGTACCTGTGCCTGGCAGGGGTGCTACGGACCGTATCCAGTATTAAGCCAGACTGGGTACTGTCATTAGAAGCGGGAGTGTGTTGACTGGACACAGGTCCCTGTTGGGACTGTCCAGAGCCATGTGCAAGTGGTCTCCTGTGGCGTTCCGATGACAGCACAGACCCAGCATTGCTGGGGCTGCTGCTGGCACTATGGGGGTATGCGCAGGCATGTTGTCATCCGTGCCGACTGCCAGCTGCTGCTGTTGCTGGCATATGGCCACGTCGACGCCGCAACTGCCCACCATTGCCCTGGTCATGGACATGTGGTTGTGGAACTGCTGTAATATGCCCCCACAACGTCTGTCTATGACATCAGTGAAATTACAGATAGCATCCGCGATGTCACGCATACTGTCAGTCATGGCTGTGCGACATGCTCTCAGCTCCCTCAGACCCTGTCTGGTGTACCTTTCCATACACAACTGTGCCTGCATGACAGCCCGAAACATAGCTGAGGTTGACAGACCTCTTTGGGCACGTCTGCCAGAGGCAGTATGCCCACGGATGCTCCCACGAGAACCCATGGGCAACTGTCTGTGTGGTATCATCGCAGGACCCTGCCCATGGCTGCTGTGTGGGGAAGCATGTGCCACAGATACCACATTACCCTGGTCAATGCCAACTGTATCCTGTCCATCACCTAGAGACAATGGTGACATAGGATGTACTTTCAGGATGACTGTGCACATTGATGGGGTTGACAGCTGTGTACTGTCAATTGGCTGACCAATGGCGGACCCTGACACACCTTCTCTGCCATTACACAGATATCATCATTACCAGTACCTGTGGCACCAGATTCAGGTTCCCTGCTGCAGGACACCAGAGCAGCACCAGAACCTGTGAGAGGAAGAGAGGAAACACAGTTTACAGTGTCCACACAATGTTACCAGTGATGCACTTATGCACAACATTCCCACATGCACACGTGGACACATGCACACATACACACATGCACACATGCACACATGGACATAGGCACACATGCACACATGCACACAGGCACACATGCACACGTGGACACATGCACATGTGGACATGTGGACATATGCACACATGCACACATGCACACGTGGACACATGCACACATGCACACGTGGACACAGGCACACATGCACACATGCACACATGCACACGTGGACACAGGCACACATGCTCACATGCACACTTGCACACATGCACACGTGGACACAGGCACACATGCACACCCCGCAGTATACACACAGAGCTCTACTGAGTTACACTAGTATTACTAGCACTATCAGGACTATTATAGGTATTGTTAAACACACTCACCAGCATGGATGGCCTGCCTTGCTGTAACACTGGAGGGACCTGCAGAAATGAGGAGATTAATGTCAGTGGGCACAACTGTGCCATTGATACTGCATATGATACAGTGCAGTAGCACACCAGTTGCCTTTCACATGTCAGCTGCTGATATTGCCAATATCACACCTGCACAATTACATACTATGTTGACAGCTACATACCACGGACACACCTTACACATGCATAAACTAACAGTGTACAGAACAGTCAAGTGTACATATGGCATATTACCTGCACGCTCCATGTCATGCTGCTGTGTGGATCCAGCCTCCATCATGATGCAGGTGTATTGCTGTTGCTGTTCCGGGGCTGGAGCCACAACACTTAGGAGTAGCCCCTCCAGTCTGGTGAGGGGGGGATGTGTGGCCACCCCACCTCCTGTGGCAACCTGTTGCCTGTGGATATCCGATGCACGCTGATGGACATTTCTGATTAAATCACTGCAGTGATGTCGTACCTGCTCATATGTCCTATTATGCATGCCAATGTCATTTACCCTATGGACAAGGTCTTGCCACAGTGCAGCCCTCTCCTGCTGATTCTGGCTGGTGCGGGAAAACAGTATGTCATAATCCCACACCAGGTTCTGGTGTATCTCCTCATCTTCTGCTGCAGAGTAGGCGGGATTACACTGACGCGCCATCTCCCTGGAAGACAACACAAACAGGATATCAGCAGACTATGTCAGCAATATATGGCACACATACTATACATGATACTCAACTGTAGTGATATACTACTACTCCCATATGTAGCATGTGTGTGTCTCTTGGTGGACACACAAGTACATGGCCAGATATCAGTGCTCAGCCAACACCTGTGCAACAATACCTGCCACATTCCATACAACATAGTAGCATGCCCCATCTGTCAGCACACTGCGACAGGTCCAATGCACAACCTCACTCTGGGGGTTCATACCAAGGTACTGTATGTGGAATGCCATCCATTAGTGTGATCTGGACACAAGTTACTCGGCCTGGATATACATATCCCACCACCACCACCAGCACTGTAGACTACTTTGATATGTATGTGATTAGACAGTTATTCACTTGTTAGGACTGAGATGGTATCCATGCAGCCCACTGGGCCAGTGGAAGCCACAACCCACACTGCTGACCCCTTTGCGAATGCTTCCCATGGACATCCCACAGATTGCATGGAACATGCACACATTTCTAACCCAGACCCTATGCACAAAGGTTAGGCATCCTGTCCGGTGGACCCCAGCCAAAGGCAGATTGTATAACAATAGAAGGAGGCTACTGCAGGAAAGAGCAGATTCACATTAAGGGAAGGCATCTGTGATTAGCACTGGTAATACGCTACGGTCTCTCATAACAACATCCATGGCCTACTCTGGGAGGGAAATGGCCACAAACACTATAGATAACCACAAGGCCTTCTTCAATTATGTTACACATATGGACCAAATGCCTCAGATATGCTCTGAGTTAATACACACCTACTTAACATTCACCGAACACACAGATATTGGCAACATTCTTGCAGACAGGTTTGGTGCACGTATCCCCCCTCCTTCTCCCCCACAAGTAGAAATACTTATCACAGCTGAATGTAACCTCCCTATCATCTCACATGTCCAGGTGAGGGCCGCCCTCAGCAAAGCAGAACACACAGCATCACTGTGACCTGATGGTATCCCTGGATGTGTGCTACGTGCACTCCAAGAGGACATACAACCGCATATAAGACTGATATTTAACCTTGGCTGTACTACAGGATATGTACCTGAACACTGGCAAACAGCAACAGTGGTCCCACTCCACTAAGGAGGCACCTCTACTGACCCTGGGAACTACCGCACCATAAGCTTAACCGGCCTGGTCTGCTAAGCTATGGAATTATTCAGTATGGGATGCATATACAGCGATATTGGGTACCTGCAGACACTTGTTCCTGGCCAGTTTGCCTTTGTGATGAGCTGATCCTGCCTTTTGAACCTGGTTGAACTTTCAAAACAGTCACTACAGCCATTGATGAGGGCAACGCAATCCATACAGCCTACCTGGACTTGCTTAAGGCCTTCAACACAGTACTCCACTCAGGCATCATAGACAAGCTCATTAGCTTACATGTTACTACATATGTCACATGATGGGTTGCACACTGGTTGACATACAGAATCCATAATATCAATATTGTAGGAGCCATGTCAGACACAATGCCAGTCACATGTGGTATCCCACAGGCCTCTGTCCTAGGACCCCTCTTGTTTGGCATTTATTTCTCAGATGTAGAAGTGAACATGTGCGGGTTGTGGATGACAAAGTTCCCAGATGACTGCTAAATAAGCACCATAGTCATTACACCAGCTGACACACACATCCTACAGATGGGCCTCACTGCAACAGAAAACTGCTGCCAGGATCATGGCCTAACACTGACTGACATGTAATGTATAGTCATCCCCTTTTGGTGGAACTACGTGCACACAACATATAACATGGACATACCTATAGATACAGACCTATGACACATTTAGAGGGTTCACAGTATGCAGACTATTAACCTGCTACTTTACATTACCTCTGTTTGTCGCAGCTGGTTGCGTTACCACTACTTCTGCTTCCTGCTGCTGCTGGCACGGCTTGCTACTGTCACTGCTGACAGCTTAGACTCAGTGTGTGTACCATGTGTTGTTGTTTTTTTTTTTTTTTTTCTCTCACTCTCTGTCTCTGTCTCTTTCTGTCTCTCTCTCTGTCTGCCTCCAGACAGTGCAATGAACGTATTGCATGTGTGGAGTGTGAGTACAGGATGCTTTTGTAGGTGTCTGCATAAGTCCATGCGATGGCCTCTGCACCAGTTGTAAGCCAGCATTTGCTAATTGCATGCAGCCAGTTGTGTACTGATTGCAGTTCTCAATGTGATTTCAGGACAGTGCTATAAAAGGATATGTGAGATAGGTGTTGCCCTTTCAGATTGTATGGGCGGGGACCATGCTGGTATGCTGTGGACACTGTTCTGTGAGTGTAAAGGTTAGTATCTCTCTCATGATTCAGGCTGTAATGTAGATTCACATTTCTCCATTCCTCTCTCCTGTTACCTGTAGTAAGTGTGTATGCACAATGACACCTACAACTATATATACATATATATATATATATATATATATATATATATATATATATATATATGTAAATATACATGCATTTATATATGTACATTAACTGACATTATTACCTACTAGCTACCAACTAGCATGGCTGTTTCTGTTCACACACTACAATTATGGAAATCCACTAGTTCTGACAGTAAGTATGAATGACATGCTTTGTGTACTACACATCCTATATTCCTTTTACATTCATTCCTATTACATGATATATTTATTTTAGCACAATGTTTTTGTATAAGAGTCATGGCTTAGTGGTAGGTCATGCAGACTACTGTTTCCAAGGTCCTCAGTTCGGGACTGACAGTGGGATTTTATTTTGCTTTTGAACTGACTACAGGACCTGTCAATCAGAGTGACTAAGGCACTTTTAAGCAGTTGTAACCGGGTTAGCGCTGGTTTGCGCGGAGCTCCCGCATGCACACTGGCATTCAGCTCCATGCACACATGCGCACACCCGCTTACAACCGCTTAACGGTGCTTACTCTGGCGCACACCCGCGCTATTTTCTTTGAAAGAAATGAAAATGGGGAGACAGGAAAGTGGTGAAAAAGGGGTCACAAAGAGGGTAAGACAGTAGGGAAACAAGCTTGGGATTTGCAGGAGGGATGTAGGTAAGGCCCATAGCTGCCCATTTCTTCATCAGCAACAGCTGTGCATATGCATCTAATTTGGTGTGACATTTGAAACCTTCCACCCCTGAGAGAGGTGTCAGGGCAACAATAATACCTGTTGTACAGCCAATTGTAATTGATAGTTTCCATGTCCAGCAGACATGTGTGCTGAATGGGCAGCTATGTATGGGGCGTAATTTTGTTGTGGGTACAGAGTGCCCTTTTTTTTTTTCAGGTGAGAGTGGTATGTCAGGTGAAGGAAGTCGGTATAGCTGGGGAGGTAGGTTGGGTAGGTCAACAGACAAGACAAACAAGATGCATACAGGGGCGGTGTATGACACATGTGGGGGGGGGTTACACAATTGACAGGGATGGATGTTTGGATATCCAGAGCCCATGAGCCCACAGATGGCAACAGTGGAACTGATATCCCCATCCATGGGCAGTTGCCACTGTACCTTCACTGCCCAGGACGGGGCTGTGCTGGGGGCTGTGTAGGCCAGGCAATAGGCATGCCCGTTAGTTGTGCCTCCTGTGCCTCAAGCTGGCGTATGGGCCCAAGAACAGATTCCTGGATCTCCCTACGCACCACAGTCCGGACGCTACGGAGGGTGAGTGGTGGTTCTCCTCCAGCCACACTTGCAGAGGGGGGACGAGCCCCATCCCCTGCAGCGCTTCCACCCGCAGGTGGCACAGGGCCACTGGAGGAGGGTCCAGACTGGGCACTAGTGCCAGGTGCACTCGCCAGCTGAGGTGGGAGATGTGGGTCTGCTGGAACCCGCCTTCCCTGTCGTCCTATGTTTTGCATTATGTCATGACAGTTTGGGTTAGTAACATATAATACCATTCACAATTAGTTGTAACAGCATGCATTAGTATTCTCATTAACCAAACACCCAGATATTCACACCATTGAACAGCGAGCATAACACATGCATAATTTGAACAGCAATACACAGTCCAACAACATGCAGGGTTGATTGATGGCAACAGGCCATCAGGTTTGGATGTATCAACAGGGCAGATGCATCAACGGACATGCAAATATTTATGACCCAACAGGACAAATGTCCAGGGGTGTTAATTGTGATTGCACATACCATTTTCACGTGGAATGGGTTATATGTGGTTATAGGGTGGGGTGAAGAAAATAATATTAACACCTTCGAATACCAATACATATGCTGTACATTTCTAATAGCTGTACATATATACAAACTACTGTTCTAACTACAGTTTCCTATATTGTAACTATTTCAATTTGGTGATAGGACTGTTACTGCTACATCAATATACATTTTATTGTTCTTCATACACATTCATATCTGGCTTTGTTCAGCTACATCATCCTGCTACATTTGCTTTATATAGCTATAGACAACTGTGGATGTTTGGTATGTCAAACAATCATACTATCTGCATATTGCAGACTGAGAGCAA
>NC_056728.1:1902821770-1902874270 GCF_019279795.1 Protopterus annectens
ACACACACACACACACACACACATTGAGCAGAGTAATTATGTATTTATTTGTTTATTTACAGTTTAGTTGTAATTTCATTCTTACTATGCTTAAATATTAACCATGTAACTGACCTCTCTCAACTAAATATAGTCAAGTACTATAGAAACTTGTGTAAAATACTCGGTGGTGCAGCGGTAGCATTGTCGCCTCACAGCAAGAGGTTCTAACGTTTGATTCTCATCTGGAGTGCCTTCTGTGTGGAGCCCGCATGTCGTCCCCGTGGTCGAGTAATGTTCGAAAGATATGTGTGAATGGCATGCCTTTTTTGAAAGTTGGGCATCGGGCTGACATCGTAAAAATCTACTGCCAGTCATTAGCAGACCAGAGTTCCGCTGTGCTGACCCCTAACCGGGAAAAGCCAAAAGAAGAACAAACTGTAGAAACTTGTGTAGTCTTCACAGAAACTGCATCAGTGTCCCACAACAACAGATTTCTCATTAGTACTTTAAAATCAGATTTATGTAAAAGCTTCAACAAAATCTTTCCATATAAGTAAATGACTTAAATGATAAATTATTGCCACCTGTAGAAGAACAGAGATATGTAGGATTAACCTTCCACCTACCTCTCTCTCTCCCTCTCTGTCTCATAACATATTGATAAAATCAGTAATTAAACCTTTGGTCAGCTTAAACTAGGCTATGACATCTCTCATTTTTTAATGCTCACTGTTTGTCTTGGCATAGTTAGTAATTTACTAATCCCAAAAATCAAATCCTGTCCCCTATTAATGACCTTCCACTTTAAGCAACACATAAAATATTCAAACAGAAATTAACATTTGTAGATTTTCTTTTCCTCCAGATTAAATAGCCCATCACCACCAGCTTTTGCAATGAGTTAAATGGCTGTCATATAATGATAGATCAATCCCACTAATCTCTAGATAGATTAGCTAGGACACTGCCCTCCTTTAAGAATGGATCTTCAAATCAGACAACAAGGGATGACATACCCTGTTAGGACAAAATACAAAACAGCAACAGATGAAAGGGCATTATCGAAGCTCATACCATCAGTTTTGAGCCAGCTATTGTCTAATATTGGTTGACTTCTAAATGTCATACACCCCCCCCCGACCCTCATTGTCTTCTTAGATACCCAATGTTAATTTTTGTACAGTATCAGTTAGGTGGACTATGTTAAAGAATAGTGCACATGATGAACTATTTTCAGAATTATGCATTATTATGAATTATTGGTTAATTCATTTATTGATTCAATTGTTTGCAGTATTTAAGATTGTGTAAATTTATATTTTATCAACTCTAAGAAGGCTGTTTGGCTGAGGGGCTAGAGTATTTTTGGATTGCAATAAATTTGCTGTGTGGATTTTATTTTATCGTGAAATTTCTTCCTGGTTCATTATCTACAATACTGTCCTTGTTATGGATATATTTGTCATCATGTTTTGTAGTCTTGTGCTTTGTTGAATATGGCCAATGATCCTTCTTTTCAACTGCCCCAAATTTTTCGAGATGAAGGTGCTGACTCCGTGCAGAGGACTATGGAACAGTATATCACATGGTCCCGAGATTGGTCTGTGGAAGGTAATTTGTTATCCAGGGGTATGGATTCAGCTAAACCTTAGGAAAGATTATTAGAGGAAGGGAGAAGTAAAAGGCATGGTAATCCCTTCCAGTGTGTTGGTCGAGTGGACATGGCACAAATTCCTACAGATGCCCATGATACAATGGAATCTTTGGTGAAACTATTAATGAAAGAGAATTCTGTATATTTTAATATCTTAAGTTTGTAGCATTATTTGGACTTGGACATAACACCACGGGGTTTAAGATTTGTAAAACAACCTGCTGAGCCCTTTACCTTGTCTGATCCTGTAGATAAATAGTTTGGAAAAAGATGGATTGCTGCAGCTCATAGATGTGTGTTTGAGTGACTGCATATTTTGATATATATAGAGATACAGCTAAACAGTGAAAATTGAAAGAGGAAATAACTGCTGCCTGTTCTGCTCTTTCTAACCACTTAGGGGCTGTACGAGTAGAACAAGGTACTCTGTTGCTTTAATAATAGATTAAAGCAACTATCCAGTGATTTAATTAAAAGAAAAATTAACAAATTAGAGACATTCATGATTATAATTATTGACAAGCATTTAAAACTTTATCCAATGAGAATTCATAGAAGTGACAAGGAAATTTCCGGTAAGGTAAATTTGAAAGGTAGTGTTTCTTTTGTTTCTTCAGAAGCCACAAGCAGCATGGGGGAATCTGAAGGAGAGGAAAATACTTATCCTTCTTTGCCAGCACCACAACAACCTGATTATATGAGAAAGAATTTTCGGAGCAACAGAAGCAATGAATACTGTGGGAGAAAGACAGAATGGCTGGATGCTAACAAAGATGGACATTGTTCTAGGTATGACAACTTCAACAAAATGACTCATTAATACTATTAGACAAATATTGAAGAATGTAGTATTTGAACATTATAATTTTTTTATTATTAATTTATTGTGTGTTACACTTAATAATGCCGAACTTGCTGTTTTAAAGTGTGGCCTTAAGTTTGTACCAAGAAAACATATTTTACATATAGAATTATGTCAGTTAGTTAGAAGATTACATTTGCTGGAGTTTTTTCACTTGAAAAATACTCATTTTGATATGTGGGTATTAATGATATGGAAGGGGAAAGTGCTGAAAGTGATGAAGGGGATAGATTTTTTTTCTTGTAATTCTTCATTTGAAAACTTATTTGATAATGAAATTAATGCATGTTGTCTACTTGGCACTTCAAATGTTCCTTACAAGAGTACCTTTATTCCTCTCTTCACATGTGAAGGATTACACATTTTTATCACTGGTAAACTTTGCTGTTGAAAATGTATTTCTGACTTTGTAAAGAATAAAGAAAAAGGTGTGTTTTAACTTGGCTAAGCAGGAATGGAAGGCCCTTCAAAGAGTTGGGTAAAATAGAAGAACTGGTTATTAAACTTTCAGATAAGGGCCATAAAATAGTTATTCTACATTTTTCTCAGTATTTTAAAATATGTATTGACCATTTATCACATGAAAAAGTTTAAAAAGTTTCTAGTCTTGCAGAATATCAAAAATCTTTTCGTAATTTTCATAAATTATTAGAAAAAGGGTATAGGTTGGGCTACTTTTCAAAACAAGACATAGATAAAAAGTTTAAGATGGATAATTGTAAATTAGCTAAATTTTATTGTCTACCTAAAGTTCAAAAAAGCTTAAGTTTACCACCAGGATGACCTGTAGTGGCAGCTGAAAAATATTTTTTACATAACATTAGGGTTATGTTACATGCTTTTTAGCCAAATATGCAGTCAAGTTAGATTTTTACATTACAGATTCATTTGATTTTTTGGAGAAAATTAAGTCAGTAGTATGGGATAAAAATTGTTTTGGGGTTACTATAGATGCAAAAAGTTTCTACACAAATATTAAGCATTCTGTGAGCCTTGAGGTTATTCTTAGGTGATAATCTGTTGGCTAATTATGTCATTGATTTAGTGCATTTTAGATTGGTTAAAAACTTGTTTGAGTTTAACCAAGTTAGTTATCAGCAAGTTCTGGGCACAGCCATGGGGGGCTCCTTTTGCCCCCATGTATGCACATTTGGTAATGGGCCTTTTTGAAGTTCAGTATTTTTGTATAAAATAAATTTCTTTAGAAATTATGTAATACATTATTATAGATTTATTGATGAGTTGATTTTTTTTGTAGGGAAGGTGACTTGTTAGTTAAGGACTTAGGAATCGGTTTGGTTTGAAATTTGATGGGTTGCAAAGTGGTAACACAGTTACATTTCTAGATTTAGTGCTAGAATGTCATTTGGATGGACATATTGGTACTAAAATACACAGAAAATTTAATGATGAGGGGCACTTTTTGGATGCCAGGAGTTGTCACCCATCCTATTTATTAAATGCATTGCCATATGGAGAAATTGTATGAGTAACTAGGTTATGTAATGATGTTAATGTTATGGAGCAGGAAATGATTTGAAATTGTGTTATGTTTAAACAAAAATGTTACAGTGAAGAACTCATTATAGATGCCCTTGAGACAGTATTTGGAAATAAGGAAAAAGTTGAAGGGGATAAAAATAAAAATGTAAAGATGAAGTTGGTTAATAGTAACTCTAGAGGTGATAGGAACGTTTATTTTCTAACTACGTTTAATATATTAACTAAAGATGCAGTTGATGTTATTAAATATTTCTAGCCATTTTTTAAAGGGAGGAATCAGGTTAAAAATTTATGTAAAACACCTCTGATTTCATTTAAAAAGGGACATAGTATAAAATACATTGTGGTTCATAGTGGATTTTGCATTCCTAAACTAGAGTGTGTTAATAATATTTTATTGTTTGGTACTTGGGCTTGTGGAAATTGTTCTATATGTCATTTTGTAGTTAATTTTTTTAATAATATTAGTGGTGTTTTATGCCCTTAGGTATCGCTGTGGTGTTTTCTATATAGGAGAAATGAAGAGATCTTTCGGAATAAGACTACAGGAACACATAAGAGAATAAGAATCCAGGAACATATAAGAGACATTAGGAATAATAAATGTGAAAGTCCTTTAGCAGTGCATTTTAATTTTGTTCGTGGGGGACTTGCTCTAATTTAAAGGGGTGTATTTTAGAACATGTTATAGCTGAAATGCCTTTACTCTTAAAAATAGATTATTATTTAAAGAAACAATTTTTATTTTGAAGTATAATACTCTGACACCTACAGGACTGAATAACAAATGTAACTGGAAAACTCTTTTGTGACTATTTATTTTTATTGGTTAATTAATTTATTGGTTTAATTATTTGTAGTAGTTAATATAGTGTAAATTTGTGTTTTTTCAACTCCAAGAAGGCTGTTTGGCAGAGGTGCCAGAGTATTTTTGGATTGTAATAAATTTGCTGTGTGAATTTTATTTTATTGTGATGTTTCTTCCTGGTTCATTATCTACAATACTGGCTTTGTTGTGGATATATTTCCAGAATTATGCTGACCATTTCCATTCAGAAACACAAGGTAAACTGAAGCCACTTAGAGTTGTAAAACGAAATCTGCAGTATAGTGCTTTGTGTGTACTGTAGTGTAGTAATCAAAATGTAGTGCTTGGTGTGTACTGTAGTGTAGTAAGCAAGATGTCATACTTGGTGCGCACTGCATTTAAAAGCAAATTAAAAAGCACTTGTAGAATGAACTAGTTTGTTGTTGCTTTAAAGGAAAGGACTTGGAACAAGCTTGATCATCTTTGGCCCACTAGACATAGATTCATTGGTAAGTACTAGGCTAGCTACCCTTGTGGGCCATTTTAAGCCTAGCCATTTTCTGTTAAATGTGAGAATTAAACCCTGTACCTCATGTCTGTGAGTTAAACACTTTAACCATTATGCCAACCCCATTTCAAATAGTAGTCAAACTAGGGCTACCGTTGGGGTTAGGGGTGGAATAATGATTAAGGTGTTACCCCCACAGTGAGAAACATGTTATTTGAATGTACTTTTCTTACTTGTGCCATGATTACACTGTTCTCAACTTATATGTGCCTGACTCTATTCCGTACGAATAGTGCTTGTCACACTACTGATTGTACATTTTGTTTCCAAACATTATATAATCATCATATCTTTTTGTGATAATTACTTTGAAACTTATTCTGCATTTTATGTAAATACTTGACATAATACTAAGAGTGAATTGCCTGACACTGCAATCTCTAACCTATGGTTCAAGGGCTTGACAGAAAATACTCTGTTGACCAGTCCACTTGCCTGGTTATCAGAATAAAATAAATGTAATATATAAATGGACCTTTTTTATTTACTAGGAAAGTAGGCTGTTCCCAAATTGATTCTGACCCATAACTAAGGCTCAGTATATAATAATGATATAATTAGAGTATCATAGTACAAGTGATAATTATCATATGTACATATATAGATACACATTCATCAACTGATAGAGGGAGGAAACATTTATATATGGACAATAGCAGAGACAATTACAAAAATAACACAGTTGCTGTTTAAATGGGAGCTTTTAAAATTGAACAAAATATGAGAACATGGGGATCAGATAGAAATGGAACACAGAGAACTGAGTTAATCAAGTGATGCCCTTAATTAGCACACCCTGATTAACAAAAAATACAAAACGATGCATTGGTGAAAATGTCTCCTTCACTTTAAGAGAATGACATTTTAATGGAAATGGAAGGCGTTTTAGTGTTAGGGATGGAGTTTTATGATTAGGGAAGTAGTTTTATGGTTAAGGATGGAGATTTAGAGTTATGGATATGTTTTAAGACTAGGGTTAGAATTGCTTATTTAAGGTTAGAGTTTTAAGATTAGGAATGGGGTTATGGGGTTAGAATTGGGGTGTAGTTTTATTGATATGGAGGAGGTTTAAGCTTAGGGATGAGTTGTACATTAAAGGTATCACTGTAGTGTCAGCCTTTAGTATGTTTTATATGTCATTGACTACTTAATGTGAGAGGGTATAATTGATATTTGCATAAGTGGAAGTAAGATAACCAAGTGATTTACACCTCCATACCTTAAGCAGCTATCATTCACTGCTGTTAGATCATTAATCTGTCTCTGCATGCACATTTCATTGTAGTTTGTCACTGTAGTTTTATCATATGAATGCAATTTAGTTGTTTTGATTCAAAGTATTGTATTAACTTATGTTGATATTTATATTATAATCATGTGTTGGAGTCGACAGCATTTTGAGTGGTCTTTTACAGTTGAGATGTCCTAAAATGCCCAATTTTATTATTGGTTAGTAAATTGCATCACACTTCTTATAAAAGTTTCTTAATTTTTAACTGATCATGTGTTATTTTAAATTTTCTGATTAAAGTCTTCTAACTTTTTGTACAAAAAGTACTCTGTTCTAAAATTTCTTAGTAAAAGAATGTCAATCACTATGTGTTTCAATGCAAACAAAAAATATTTCTTTATGGAGTTCAGACAAACAATATCCAAACTTTGCATTTAGTAATAGTTTTAATAAGCTATAATGCACATTTATTGGTAATGCACTTTTTCCTTTTGCTTCAAAACTTGTTCTAATATTTTCAATATGGCAGCGAGATAAACGTGCATGTTACAATGATGCTTCTATATAATTAACTGAGCCTTTGTAGTTAAGTAACATGTACATTTTAATTTCCTTCCTTAGTTTATCACTTTTATCTTTAGTGTTAATTTAAAGGATTGCAATTTATTTATTCATTCAGTTGTTCATTCATTCATTAAAACTCAGTGCCTACTTGATCCAAGTTACGGTTGTGGGGAACCGGAGCTTAACCTGATAAATAATAATGTATGAGACAGGAAACAAATTACAGACTAAATTCCAATCCACCCTAGCACAGATTCACAGTCACATGTTTATATTATACTCTCAAAGCAGCAATTTACAACATCAGCAATTCATCTATCAGAATTTCTTTCAAATGTAGGATGAATAGAAACACCCAGTGAATATTAACATGCACTCAATTAGCACATGCAAACATCTCATAAACACACTTCACTTTTTGGAACAAGCTGATAAGGCTGCATTTTAAACTGTTGCACACTCACCTTTGATGTGAAAGGCATGGGGGGGGGGTGCTGTACTCCTGAGTATGTCGGCCTTCAGCTTAGATGTTAAACTGAGGCCCCATCTGGTGAACTGGTAGTAGCTGAGATGAATGTAGAAAATCCTGCCACACACACCAAAAACAGTAGGGGTCCTTTATTCATACAAATAAGTCATTATTTACAAAAAAATTGCATTTCTAGAAAATATTGACATATTTGTAAAATTAGAATGTTCCATTTCCCACTATTTTAATTGTTATTCATTTTGCTTTATCATATCAAGTTTTTATCATTATTGAATCCACCATTCCTTTTTCCATAAACACCATCTGATTTTACTCAATATCACTACCAAAATACATTTTCCATTGAATACTATTTCATTTATCCTTTCATTTCATATAATACATATAACATGAAACAAGATGTTCTATTTTCTAACATATTCTTTGCTTATATTTTTATAATGTCCATAATTAATCATGCCCAAAGTCGTATCCACTTTTTTAAATATATCTGAAGAAAATTTCTTTACATAACTTTTCCCACAGTTTTACTACTTTTACATTTTATAACACACTATCAGTAGTTTCCTCTTCCCCACAATATAAATATATTCTTTATTTTTTATATGGCAAGATTCCTTTCACTGGTAATTTATCTATTACCAGTCTCTTCAAAAATTCTTGACATTCTACTTTTTTGTTACACCATTTATTTCTTATTTTTATATCTTTAATTTTAACTTCTGTTAACTTTTCCCATGGATTGACAAAATAATACCATATCATTATATTCCTTTACTACATTTTTGTCCCCTTTTTGGTTTTATCAATTTTTATTTTCCACATTAATATTTTTCCTGATAACATTTCATTTCTTCATTTATACCTTCATTTTCACTTTTACTCCTTTTTACCATATCCCACAATGTCACACCTATATTTAATTTTTTTCCAACTAATCTTTAATCTTTCCCATTTATCAGCTTTAACAGTTGAAGCAGCATATACCACGGGTTAATCAACTCTAAAAATTCTTTAATTTATTTTAATATTTCTTCCTTTTACTGGATTCAGTCTAGAATCCAATATAATTGAAAACATAATTTGCATTAATTCCTTTAAAAATACAATTCTCAACATAAATATACTTGCTAAATATGCTCCCGTATGTTCCCATTAAAACTGAGTTTATCAAATAAATCTTTTTTTCCTAAATGATAATCTCTATGTTTTCCAGAAAAATACATTTCTTTTAACTCATTTGTTATTTTCCCATTGAATTCTACTTACATTCTTGTTCCCAAATGTTATAGCTAAGACAGAGGTTTCACATGTCCTAATCCTTTACTTTTCTCTTTGTTTAATGTCATCCTATTGCTTCTAAACATTCATTTCAATAAAATATTACTTGTTTTATCAACATCTTATTTTTTGCAATTCTTTTAATATCACTTGCACAAGTTAAGAAAGCAGGAATTCTTAACCTCTCAGGCACTGCATACCCTGCTCCCTGCATTTTACAGTTTACTTCACATGCAGTTACATTCATAATTTAAGCAAAGAGTATGCAACTCTCTGGGCATTCCTGTCTTACACTTCTCCTCATATGTACTTCTTTACTTAACAAACCACTTGATAAAATTTTACTTTATTATTTCTATATGCAGACATGCATAAGTTCCTGATTTTCGCACATACATTATATTATTTCATAATTTCCCATAAAATGTCATGTCCTATTGTATCAAATGCCTTTTTAATATCCTTATCATGTATAGCTGCTTCTCTTCTGCTTATTGTATCATCCGCAATCCCTCTTACTATCACTAATAATTTTTGACGTACTTTCCCTTTTATACATAACACTTTTCATCTTAGTTTCACATCTCTTCTGTATTGTTTTCATAAAAATCATATAATCATTAGTATTCAATATTATCAGTCTCCAGTTTTTCATTAAAATTTTTCCTCTTTCTTCCAAATAAATTTAACTATTCCGCCACATAGTTCTTTGTAAATATCACCTTAATTTAACCATTCATTCAAAATATTTTAAGAAACACTCTTTTTACCATTCCATTCCATTTTTATACATTTCACATCCTATTCCATATGGTCTTGCAACCTATTCCATTTTCACTTGCCCTAATACTTTATCAAGCTCATGTAGCAAAATCTCTTTTTCAAATTCTTTATTTTCTTGTTTTGATTTTTTTTTATTTCCCATATTATCTTTGTGATAAACTGAGGGGCTGCCAGCCCAGCTAGATAGAATTTTGTAAATGATTCTATGTCCTTGTAAATATTAATATGATCCACAGGCTTGTTTAACAAATGTAAGGAAACAGTGTTATGTGCTGAGCTTCAAAATGTAACCACAGTGCACCCTGCTGGAAGAAAGCTGACAAGTAAAGAATTTTACGACTGTGTGTGATCTCAAACTAGGAGACAGGATGTCTGCAGCTGGAAATTCTTTCTATTGTCTTAAGACAGAGATAATTACTAGGTTTCACATGTAAAGTGTCTTTTATTGCTGTTACTTTCTGGCAGCTGCAGATCACAAAGAAATGTTAAATTCCGAGTTCTGTTAGCCTGGGAACTAAATCAGAAGTGGCAAGAATGATGTAATCTGAAATGACCCAGCAGTAATGTATATTATCAATTTACGGCTATCTCAGAAAGAAAGAAGTGCATTTTGTATTTTGTTCTGAAGCTGACAACAACTCACCAGCACTTTGCCTTGTAAGCAGGATTTAGATCTTAGTATTTCTTTTATAGATAGATAGGTATATAGCCAGATTAGTGTAGATGTTTTCTATATTTATGTGAGACTATCCTACAATGTTGTTTTAAAGTATTTCCTGTGATTTCTGAAATCTATATTGTCACTGTTTTGAATTAATGACTATTGTCTTATGTTTTTATTATTTATTCAAACCAAATGAGATAGCCAGCACATAGTGGTGTAGAAGCATAATTTTATTCCAAATATGGCAACAGACCAGTTTCGGCAAGTAAAACAATGCCTTCCTCAGTGTAAGGAGTAATTACACAAAAAGCCATATATATATATATATATATATATATATATATATATATATATATATATATATATATATATATAAATAACCAATTCAAGCAAAGACACATGATCATTGGCTGTTCACAATTGTTCATTAAGTTCTGGTGGAAGTAATCCACCTAATCTATTGGTTAAGGATAGTGTGCCAGCCAATTGTATTACCTCGGTTTCCCTTGATCATATCAATAATGGTAAATCTAAAGGATGCAGGTGGATGAGACAAAACATGTTTATAAAGAGAATTGGTGATTTTCTTAAGTTTAATATCACTTAGATGTTGACTAATGTGGTATTTAGCAGGTCTAGATGTCTGGTCCACATAAAACGCCAAACAGGAGCAGGTAGAAAAGTAGATAACCCAATCAGAAGAACAATTAGCAAAAAATCTGATATCAATTACCCTGCCCATATTATGGCTACTGAAACATTTTGGTTGTTTCATCCTGATACAATGGACACAATGGCCACATGGAAAACACCCATGGAGGGCATCACCTTTTAGAGTAAGTTGTTTAGTACAATTAAGGCCATCTGACCCATATTTATAATGACTAAAATATGACCCTAGTGTTTTACCTCTCCTATAACCAATGTGGCACTTGTCATCAAGCATATGACCGAATTTTTCATCAGACATAATTATATTCCAGTTACATTGGAATAACTTCACAAAACATGTTAGTATTGCGCCCATATGTAGTAATCAACCTGATTGGAGATACATTCTGAGTGTTTTTCTTCTTATATTACATCAGTTCAGACCTCTCCTTAGAAGCCACCTGACTACAAGCATTTAAATCTGTTGACTGCATCCTTCCTCAAGTAATCATATTTCATGGAGTCAGAACAAATCTGTTTAAGTCTCATAAATTGGGATTTTGTTATATTATGAATAACATGAGGAGGACGGTGACTAGTGGCATGCAATAATTAATTGTATTCAGAAAATTTGCGGAACACTTGGGTTTCCAAAGTGCCATCAGAATTATTTGTAAATAAAACATCCAAAAAGGCAATCTGATTCCTGTATACCCCATTTATTATTATTTTATTTATTTTTTTATTTATCATTTGTTGACCAGGAAAGTCCGACTAGGTTCCACAGAGCCTGTTTTCAGCGGAGGTCCGGGGAGAAATTTTCCAGATGCATGTCTTTGGAATGTGGGAGGAAACCGGAGTACCCGGAGGAAACCCACGCAAACACAGGGAGAACATGCAAACTCCACAAAGAAGGCACCCCTTATTAATATTATATTTATTATTATAATATTAATATTATGATTAATATATTCCACAAATTCCTGTAAATATAGAATGTCACTCTTCCATACTAACCAACAGTTGTCAAGATAATGAAGCCAAATATCCATTTCTGTCAAATATAGATTATGAAGGGGATCATAAATTAGTTGTTCCTTTATATATGCCATAAATAAATTGGCACAAATGGGGGCAAAAGATGGCTCCATTGCCATCACCCATGTTTGCCAGAAACAGTTGCCCTGATAGTAAAAGACATTCTTGGTTAATACGTGTTCTGCTAACCCAATCAGGAGGGTATTGAATCCAGGTGCGTAAAGTTGAAAGATCTCCAGCTAATATTCAATGGCAAGAATCCCCACTCAGTGGGGTATGTTGGCATAGCGGGCTGATACATCCAGTGTACATAAGTACCAGTCAGGTTCAGTATGGGCATCAGCTAAGATCTGTAGAAATTCAGTCATATCCTGAATATGAGCTCTAACAAATTTAAGTGTAGGGTGTAGATACTGGGAAGAAACGCTGACAATGGTTCAGTTAATGAACCTTTATCAGAGACAATAGATCTCTCAGGGGGATCTGACAAAATTTGTAAATTTTTGGTAGTAAGTACTAATGTTGTCTTTTGGGATCTGTCACTATTAGATGCTTAGAAGTGGTTCTGAAAATTATCCCTTCTTCCACCGCCAAATTAATAAAACTATCAATATGGTGTTTAAATGTAGGTGTGGGATCCAAGGGCATGGGCATATAATATAATCGATTATTGAGCTGTCTATGAGCCTCATTATTATATTTCTCCCAGTTCATTACCACAATAGCTCCCCCACTATGTGCTGGCTATCTCATTTGGTTTGATGGTGTTACTTTAAGCCATGCATGACCGTGCTTGCAGGGGGATGTACTTTGGATTTTTTATTATTTATTATTAAATATTTTTAAACCTTTTAACCATGGCTGTTTTGTATAGAGATTTTTAAGCTCTGAGGTACTTGCATGTATTTGGGGATACTGTACAAGCCACTCCAGTAGCCTTAGCACTGGGTGAGACTTATTATTTGGATAACAGTAGCATTACACAGTAGAATTGGTCACCCATTGGGAAAGGCCTTATTAGTAGATGATAAGAGTAGTTGGTGGCAAAGATTACTACCTTATAGCCTAGGCAGAAGGGGGCATAGCTAGTGAACCTGTGCCGGCCTTCTCCAGGAGTGTCTGTGTGTTTGTATATAAATCAAATCTGAAAGTCTGTGTTTGTCAGCTACTTGGGCAGGGATACGAAGCACTGGTTGGACAGAGAGCGTACTAGAGGTTTAGGCTTGACTACTTGGCTGAGATCTGAACCCTTCAGCTGAGCCAGTGGGGACACTTATTGGGGATTTGTAGAGAAAGGGAGAAACCAGCCCTAGACTGACTGTGATCTCTGTGTGCTCTTAAGGGAAATTGTGTACCTGTTATCTTTCCAATGTAGATGTCCCCCACTTGTGCTAGTGGTAAGGATTGAGGTTGCCTTTACTCCCGTTCTGTTACTTAGTACTGTGATGCACTGACCCAGTAATCTATTTTGGTTCTGTAAATACCCGTTCTGTAAATTTATGAAATTTTATTCCCGAGTATTAATTTACTACATCTCATATTCGTATCTTCTAACATATTTCTTAAATTATTTCCTTTCTTTTTATGTTTTACACTTAAGTCACAATTAAAATTTCCTGTCACTATACTATTCATATTTATCACTACAGTAGATAAAGTCTGGTGAAATAAACTTTTTCTTTCTTTACAAGTAACATAAACATATAATGCTATAATTCTATATATTTGTTCTTTCTATTTTCAATCCACAATAGGTAATCTTCCCATTCCTACCAATGTTATATCTAATAGTTTTACTGTATTTTTACAAAATATTCCTATTCTATAACATAGGTCATGGTTCCTTTCCCAAATTCAAAATTACATTATACCTCATAACTTTTTCTGTTTGTAATCTTTCTTCACTTGTTGAGAATATTGTATCTACATATATATATATATATATATCACATTAATTATGCCATTCCAAAACTCATATCCTTCTTACTATATTCTTAATACTATTGTAGTGGATAGTGTGTATTTCTTAAGATTCTAGTTTAAGCTGCTGCAGTGTCTACCAAACAATTCGTTTAACAAAGGTCAGATTGACCCTTCTAAGACATTAACAAGCAGATGGTAAATGTTATCTACTAACTATGTAGACATCATTAGATTTGTGTATCCTGGTCTTTGCTCAAAAAGTGGTCTTAAGATAAGCCTGTTTAAGCACACAAAACATGTCTAGATAAGGGCATATAACATTTGTCAAACTCTTCTCTTTTCAACATATTTTGCAATCTTACTATACTGAAGTATTCTGTATCATGAAACTGTGAAACTGGTTTAATAAATAATGTGTTTGTAAATCCATCTAATGTTCACTCACAATTCCCCTTAACTTGCTCTTAGACTTTTTCCCATTTCTACCTGTGTTTGGCCTCCATTTTCCCACTGATCATTTTTCTCAGGATTAGTTTTGCCTTCTCGGCTCTGCCCACTCTCTTTGCCCTTTGAGCTCATTCCGATCCCTTACCCTGCCCCCATTAAGCACTTGCCCTTGCTATATCTACACTTATAGCCATATAGCCACTCCTACCCTATTTCTGCCTAATCACATCATACCCCTCCCCCCAGCCTTTTTCTCCCTACAACCAATTATAGAACGCTATCTCATGTCCTTCCACCCCTGCACTTTTAAATCGCTATACCTCTCTCTATTTCATGCAATAATACATCCTTCCTAATCACTTAACCTAGCCTACCATACTTATCTCACTACCACACATACCATGCCTCTTAAAACACTACTCACGATTCTTCTTCCAGCCTTTCTCTGTCTTCTCCACCACCTCACCTGTCTCCCAGTCCTTATCTACTTTCCTCATACCATATCACCTCTACCCTCCCAAAAAAAGAACCCCACTATTCTGCCTACATTTCTCTCCACCTTTACCAAAACAGCTTCTTTCTCCTCCTGAACAGAAAGATTCCTTCTACCTCTAAAATCACTTCCACCCCTTATTCTCCTCCTCCTTACTTCTCCCCTACCCCACCTAACTCCAAAGACCCTAAAGAACTTCTACCCTTCCTTCTTGAACTAAGCTGCATTCTTCTCTTGGGTGATATTCGGCCCAATCCTGGACCTCCTACCAATCTTAATAACAACTACTCTCCAGCCCCTCTATCCCCTCCCTGCAAGCTTCTCCTTTTTGCCATTATTAATGCCCAAAGCCTCTGTAACAAATTAACCAACTTCCATGCCTGGCTTTCCCACAACCACCCTGACATCCTAACCATCTTGGAAATGTGGCTCAAGCCTCACCTCAAAGACTATGAAGTCAACCCCCCAACTACAGAATCACTAGAAATGACTGAACACATAGGAAAGGAAGTGGTGTAGCCCAACTTTTCTCCTTCTCTTAACTGCTACCCCCTACACCAACCCTATACCTCAATTTGCCACAGCTGAGTTAACACTGGTCCTCCTAAAGATTAACAAAAATAAAAACATATGTATAACTGCCCTGTACATTTCACCAGGTAATAGCATTCCTGTACTTGAAGATATTCTTCCCTGGTTCTCTTCTAATGTTAGTAATGAAACAATTATCCTAGGAGATGTTAATATCAACTGGTCATCCATCCATACGACCTCTAACTTCCACAATATTAACCTATATGGTTTCTCTCAGTTAATCAGCTCTCCCACTAGACCCACTAAAGATAACTCTTCTGGCTCTATATGGATATTAGTCTCCCATCCCAACCATATCTCTGACACTGGCAGCCTTCCCAACTCCCTTAGCGATCTCTTATCTGCATTTGCAATTCACTCTACTTCCCCCATACACTTACAACATAACTATATCTCAACCCATACCCTCACAAATGTCAACTCTCAATCTTTCTCTGACTGTTTAAAACAAATGAACTGGAACCTTCTGAAAACTCTCTCATTTGATGACAACGTTTCTTACTTCAGTTCTTCCTTTATTAACTTACTTAACAGCTTTGCCCTTCCCAGGACTAAAAGAGTCAAACCCAAAACAGCCTCATGGTCGACTAAAGATACCATAAGGCTCATGCACTCCTAGGACAAATCATGGAAACTCCACCAAAAACTCAAAACAACAAACTCCCTTACCGAATATAAACAGCTTTGAAACTTAGGGAAAACACATATTGCCTCTGACTGTAAATCTTATTACACTAAGCTCCACAATAATCACAAAACCAGTCCCAAGAAGTTTTGGAGCAGTATCTCCACCCTCTTTAGTCCTGAAAGGAATGATAACCCTTGCCTCAACCCCAGTGTTCCAGACCATATCATAGCCTCTAACTTTAACTCCTTCTTCATTAACTCAAGAGCCAAGCTAACCACTTCATTCCCCATAAACTCTCCATCCTCTCCTACCTCCCCCTCATACTTCTTACCTCCCACCACCAATACTACACCACCCCTCCCTTTTCCCTCAAACCTATCCCTGTCAACGCTATAAAAAACTACTTAATAAAACTAAAACCTCGTTGCAATGTCCCAGATAACTTACCTTCCTACTTTTCTCAAGATAGCTGCTGAGGGCTGTTCCCATCTGCATATTAATTAATCATTCCAACCAAGAATCCTATGTGTTCCTTCTTTGGAAAAAAGCTTTCATCATTCCTCTACATAAACTAGACAACAATTCTGATATTTTCAACTTCCGCCCCATAGCCATCCTCTCCCCCATCTCAAAAATACTTGAAAAATGCATTCATCTGCAAGTCCTACCTTACCTTCTTGATAATCACCTCCTCACCCCAACACAGCAGGGCTTTAGACCTGATCATAATACCACCACTGCCTTCCTTTCATTCCTTGACAATATCAACCACAAACGTGACTCTGGTTACATAGTATCCTCCCTTTTCTTAGACTTATCCAAAGCTTTCGATACCATTTCCCATACCTTACTACTTTCTAAACTCCCACATCTTAATCTTTCTCCTGCAACCATCAATTGGTTTACCAGTTGTCTTTCAAACAGATAACAGGCCATTAAATTGAATAAGTGTAACTCCTCCTACCTAGATACCCTCACAGGTGTCCCTCAAGGCTCAATACTGAGACCATTACTTTTTACCATCTTCAGAAATGACTTCCATCTTTGCATCCCTAACACTAAACTCATTCAATATGCCTAACAACTCTACAATAATCTGTTCTGCTAAATCTCTCCCCACTCTCCTGCAAGTTACTCAGGCACCCTTTACCAGCACCAAAGTTTAGATGTTTAACAACCACCTAGCCCTTAATGCCTCTAAATCCAAAATGATGATATTCACCCCAACTACAAACACCAAAATACACAAACATGCCTTCTTGATAACAAGCCAAAATATGACACCTATTGAAGTAGTCTTCCATGCCAAGCTTTTAGGAATCATTATTGATGAACAACTTAAGTTTGATATTCACCTTCAAACTACTATTAAGAAAACCCACCAAAAACTTGGTATGCTTTACCACCGCAATTGTTTTCTTACTTCTTCTACTAAACTTACTCTCTCCACTACCTATCTTCTCCCCTCCATCATGTATGGTGCTCCCATCCTTACCAATCTTCAAGGCACCTTCATATCTAAATTGGCATCTTGTTATAACAAAGTTGCAAAATTTGCTACATGCTCCAAATCTTCCTCTCATCACAGTGACTCTTGACACTCCTTAAACTGGCTAGATCTCCCCAATTATCTTTCTTATAATCAACTTTCCACTGCCCAAAAACTCATCTTTAAGCCCTTGCACTGCCCTTCTCTCTCATCTACCATTACCATGCATCTTCCACACCAGTCCCTCAAGTCTAACAATCAAAACCTGCTCTATGTCTACGTGTATAAGCCATTACACACTCCTGGTCAACTCCTTCTGTCTTTACCCCTAGAACGGAAATGGAATTCACTTCCTCCACACATTTGAACCTTCCAGAACCCCACTCATTTCAAAACCTTACTTCAATTCCATCTCTCTTCCAAATGGGAATGCTACTGTTCCCACCCTTCCTAAACTCTTTGCTATACCTACACTTCCATTATGTATACCTTACCTATACTCAACATAACACTAACACATCCTATCCTCCCCCTTACTCTGCAGTTTCCTTTTCTTCCTCTCTCTCCTCTGTAAAGCAAAAACTATAACACATTTACCTATAATACTATACAAAATGTTATTCTAGCACATATAATTGTATTAACCCTGCTGATTTTATATTCACAACAGCCTCTATTAATCTTGATCCAATGTTACATGATATTGTTTTTTATATTTATATTTGTATATTTGTATTTGTCTGCATATATATATATATATATATATATATATATATATATATATATGTGTGTGTGTGTGTGTGTGTGTGTGTGTGTGTGTGTGTGTGTGTGTGTGTGTGTGTGTGTGTGTGTTCAAATGGAGCTTTTCACCCTGGGCCTCCATTGAAAAAGAGCTCACCTTGGCCCAATGGACTTTCACGATTAACAAACTGCAAATAAATAAATACACACATAAATAAATATTGAGTAACATTTCACCATGGACCACTTGTTTTTCTGTAGTAGATTTATGTTCAGCTTTCTTCTACATTCCTGTTCACCCTGATATTTAATATCTATTTGCTTTTACATATGGAGAAATTCAATATACGTGGCTAAAATACCACAGGGGTTTGTTGACAGTCCCTCAGTCTTTTCACAAATTTTATAGTAGGACCTTGAAGAGATTTGATTCCCTGCAAATATGTACTGGTACAATATGTACATGATTTACTTATGGTTTCAGATTCATTAATACATTGTCACAGAATACTACACATTTCCTGACCAAATTAGCAAAAGGGACACAGAGTATCAAAGAAAAAAAATTAATTTATGGTCACCTAAAGTAAAATATTTAGGGCACTTAATATCACATAGTGAAAGGCATCTCTTGGCTTCATATGTTGAAGCCATCACAAAAGCACACTGCCCATTACTGAAAAACAGCTGTGAGCAATTCTAGGTTTGGCAACTGTAGGCAATAGGTGCCAAATTATATAGAGATTGCTAAACCTTTTATTAATATGCTCAAACAAGACACAGCAGAGCCATTATTCTGGGGAGAAAAGGAAAATGTGCTTTTACCTTCCTAAAACAAGCCCTTGCTACAGCTACAGCCTTATGACACACACATTATATAAAGCTCTTCGATCTGTATTGTTATAAAAAGGGAGGATACCCAGAAGGGGTACTAGTTCAAAAATACGGTGATGCACTTAGACCTATTGTGCATTTCAGTTAATTGTTAAAGCTGGTGGTTAGAGAAGTGCCAGACTGCTGCACTGATGGTGACATCTGCACTGCTACTACCCTACATCTCTTCTGCCTATGGGAGGAGATGGACTACCACATGACTGTATAAAACACGGTGATCCACTTAGACCTATTGTGCATTTCAGTTCATTGTTAAACCTGGTGGTTAGAGACATAGCAGACTGCTGCACTGATGATGGAATAATCAGCTGCATTAGTTCTAGGACACACACTTACAGCTGCAATTCCCCACGTGGTATCTGCACTGCTACTACCCTACATCTTTTCTGCCCATGGCAGGAGATAGCATACCACATGACTGTATAATTGTGATTAACCATGTGCTTTCTTCTAGACCTGACTTTAAGGATACCCTGTTGGACAATGCAGAGGTGGAATTGTTTGTGGATGGATCATGTTGAAGATACAGAAACTGAAACTTCACTGAAGGCATTGCCATATGCACTGAATATTCAGTATTATATAAAAAAAGACTGAAAAGGTTTGCATTTGCACAAGTAGCTGAAATTAACAAAAGCAGATGAAATAGCTAAAAATAAGGTTGTGAATATTTATATTCATAGCCATTATGAGTTTGAAGTAGCCCATGACTCTGGGAAATTGCAATGACAAAGAGGATTTTTAACATTAGCAGGTAGTGAAATAAAGAATGCTAAGTTTCTGAAAAATGTATTGTATGCTTTGTTGTTACCAAAAGGTTTAGTTGTAATTAAAGTGTAAGTTCATATGAAGGGCAACACTGTCACCATGAGAGGTAGTCGGTTAGTAAATTGTGCAGCAAGATGCTGGTTTGGATGTCTCTAAACATTTTGTTCTAATTATACAGGAAACCCCTATGAAGTTTTATAACCCTTACAATTTTAATAATTTGATTACTTTGCAGAATGAAGCCCCAGAGATGAGAAAAAGAGGAGGATTAGTGTGGGTTGTAAAAAGTATGCAGATGTATTGTGGAGAGACCCTGTTGACAGGGTGGTAGCCCCTTCACTTACCAAGTCACATTGGTAAGCATGGTCGTCTTAATTTTATTCACCATGACTGGCTTACCCCTCTTTCTCAGTCTGTAGTTAGCTATTGTGTAAATAATGGTGAAATCTGCCTATCACATAATATAGCACCTCTTGTAAAAACGATGCTTTCTGCTCTGTCCCCATCTTGGGGGGGGGGAGCTTTTCTAAATATTCAAATTGACTTTTTATGAATGAAAAAAATGTGTTACATTTTCATATATCCTACTAATTGCAGGTATTTTTTCTGCATGGGTGAAAGCCTATCCATCTGCTAAATATGATGTTGAGACAGTAGTAAAGAAATTGCTAAAATTATTTATTTCTAGATTCAGAATTCCACTCAGTATTAATTGAGAGTGCTGGGTACTCATTTTTCTGATGAAATTATTAAAATACTGTGTTCTGTGTTTAAAATCTCTTTGCAGTAACACTGCACCCACCACCTTGAGTAATCTGGCCTTACTGAAAGGTCTAACCAGACTCTTAAAACTAGGATTAGCAAAATTTGCTAAGAAACAGGACTTAAATGGACAGACATTTTTCCTCTTGCTTTGATGAGTATACGAGGAACTGTAAACACTACCCATAAACTAAGTCCACATGAAATTCTTATTGGTCATCCTATGAGAATGCCACCTTCCCCACTAGTGGAAAACCGTAAATTGATATTTACTGAGGAAGCTTTGCTGAACTATTGCTCAAAACCTATTTCTATCCTAAATACTTTCCATAAGAGAACTCAGGAAGCCCTTCCACAAACTGACACAGCTCTCTGTTACAACTTGCAACCTGGAGATTAGTTCTATATAAAAGTATTCCAAAGTAAATTTTCTTTGGAGCTATGGTGAAAAGGGCTTTACGTCATCCTCCTAACTACCTATACAGCAGTAAAGTTTGCTGGGATACTAAATTAGATCTACACTTTGCACTGTAAGAAAACCTGCCAGACATCCACTGAGCCTAAAAATGGAGGCATCACACCTCCTGCTGATGACATTATTAGGTCTCCTCCTTTTACTACTATCAATTGGCATGAGAGAAAATCTGTTTCTTCAAATGCTGCACCAATATGCTAATGACTTCAATGTTACAAACTGTTGGGTGTGTGGATTTGTGCCTCATGACACCAAGGGGGGGCATTCCAGTGCTACCCATTCCTGTTCAACAGACTGATTTTGAAGTGCAAATTACTATGGAAAATCAAACCTGGTGTAATATCATAGACTAGACTAAAACTATAGTAGCAAACTGGTCACATCAACAAGAAGTGATACTTGTTACACAGGAAATGGAACTCTGTGGATGGGCTATAGCAACTATAATTATACTTATGATGAAATGTTAATGGCAGCACTTAAATTGAACATAAAGTGACTGGGAAAAAGGCAAGTAAATTGCAAATATTAGACAAGAACTATTACATCTGTGGAGATTGTGCCTATCCCTGGTTACCAAAACAAACAAACAAAAAATAGTTATGTGGGACAGATGACTCCAGCTATTTTTCATTCCTTCATTACACTGATCACAAGGTTGTGAAATAAAATAAACTGTACACCGAGCTGAGCAAGCAGTAGCTGTTGTCTTTCTATAGTATGGAATACTTCATACTATTAATGAAGTGAATCAGTTGTCATGTATATTAGCTGAGATGACTAACAAAACATCAGAGCATATCCACATGGCAAATTGGAAACTGACTGAGGTTTGACCCACAGCACTACAAAACCGAGTACCCATTGATTACATACCAGTCTTGAAGGGTGGAGTTTGCCATTTGATTTAAAAACAGTGCTGTACTTTTGTTTCAGAACTGCATGATGAGTAAGAGAAGATGGCTGATTTTATAGAACAATTGGCCATTAATAATTTGAAACTGTTTGGACCTTGTTCGAGAGGTTGGGTGGAATACTTGGAAATGTTGATTCTAGTCTAATGCAACATTTCCAAAGAAGACAAAAGTCCAACAACATGTCCCTTAAGCAACAACTTTGTTATAAGAATACCAAGAAGGACTATGCACCATTATCCCAGCATTCAGGTGCCTTTGTTTGCAGGAGATGTAAGGCTTGCAAGTTTGTCTATACAGGGTGCACTTTTACACATTCTACACAAGGTTTTGTTATAGAGACATTCTTTTATGCTGATTGTACAGTGCAGAAGCTTATATATTTTGCTTTTTGTGTAGAGTGTTTTGTATTCTATGTAGGTAAAACAAACAGGCTTTCTAAAGCTAGAATTTTAGAGCATATGAATATATTAAGAAACTAGGTAATGCTTTATTACAACATGTTTATGACATGGGACAGAGACATACATTTAAGTTCATGGCTCTAGCATTACAGTACTTAATCTAAATATAAGAGGTGGTGACTTCAGGAATTTTTCAGAAATTAGAGAAACCAAGATAAAGATGCAGAGAACTCCAGGAGCAACAGCACCAACACACCACCATGATTTAAATTATTTTATTTAACATTTTCTTCTTGGTCACAGACTTTTTCAGAATCATTCTGAAGAAGTCTGTGACCAAGGTGAAAGTGTTAAATAAAATAATTTAAACCATGGTGGTGTGTTGGTGGTGTTGCTCCTGGTGTTCCCTGCATTTTTTTCTTGGTTTGATTTGTGACTTTGATGTGGTTTTACTAGAAATGAGAGAACAGAAGTGGATTATCTATCTAAATGCAGGTAACACCCAGGTATTAATGACAGAGTTTCTCTTAAACCAGTGCTGAAAGCATGCCCACTCCCAACATTAGGCTTCTTCAGCATATATTGGGCTTTCTCTCTTCTATTTCACAGTAACTGATTGGTTGCCTGGATTGTTAAATTTGCTCAGGTGTAGCACTGTTTAGTAGGTCTGAAGAAATAATCTGAGGACTGTGAAAGCACTTACCTTGTATTGTTGGTGGTTTTGTTTTATTTTGTTATTAAAAGTTTTGGTTTTATTTGAGCTGTGGTGTTTATTTTCTCTTTTTGATATAAAAATGCAAAGTTTGATTGGCTTTGGCATAACCATACTTTTAAAGCTCTTCTATATTATGTTATTAAAAATCTCCTAATATGCTGTTTTGTAAAACAGGTACACATGCTATGACTGCTACACCTTACCAAAAATATCCTCAAGCTTATAAGTTTGATGACCTTAATAATGACAATATAATTCAAAATGATTTGGGACTGTGATGCTTTATAACATCAAAGGAGGGAAGACTGTAGTGGAGAGCCTGTTTTTCTGAAGATTTTAGTTTAAGCTGCTGCAGTGTGCCACCTAATGTTAGTGACACCCAGGGTGAACTTTCTATCTCACATCCACTCATTATTATTAATTTCAATCTTACAATCCATCAATAAATGCCCACTTTTGTTACATTTATAAAATTTTTGTTCACATTTTCTTACATCATCCAAAGAACAAAAAACCAAGCACCAACAATTCGATGAGTAAGGAACCTGAAGACACAGAGACTCCACAACAGTAAGCTAAGCTTTACTGGACACCTCAGTCTTCTTCAGAACAATTAAAACACACTCCTACACAGGTTTATATAGTCATAGTTACATCAATTAATGAAAAAAACGCCAAAAACATTAAAGGTGTATACCTCAATTTCATAAGAATGAACCATCCTCTCTACATGCACTTTAAAAACTCATGTAAAACATATGTGTGTACTATAAAATTACAATAATAATATATACAGACATATACTAATGTAATAATTTGATCTGCTATGATAAAGGAAAAAATACAAAGTTACTAAGCTTATAATATGTTGTTTGTTAAAAAGTTTGTATTATACTTAATAATACTAAAACTTACTATATAAAGAACCCTGATAGTATAGAGAAACAGGATTATATTAAAAATGATAATAGTAATTATTCAACTAAAGTGGTCAGTATATCAATACAATGCTTGTAAACCACATGTAAGTTGACTGACATGTCTATTAGGCTATTGCCAAGAAAGGTTTGATACTAATAAAATCGTTCAAACCTGGGGGTCGTGTGGCATCCAAAACTATCTGCCATTTACTCTCTAATGCAGCTAAGCATTATTCTTTACTAGTAACCATCCAGAGTATGTTTTTAAAAATATTGTCAAAGGCCAGTGTATTCGTGCGGCTAGAATGTCCTCAACAGCCACTGTTATGTCAACTGAACTTGATGCTCTCAAAAATTTATTCCTTATTCGAGGTTACCCACATCAGATGTTAGTAGATGTAACCCAGTATGTGTACAAGGAATGGGGGAATAAATATTCCCCCTTACTGGGAAACTATGTGGACAAAAGGGAAGAAACTGACAAAGAAGTTTTTTTCAATAGAGCGTGCATTTTAACTTATACACCCCATACTCATTATATACAGGACATTTTATGCCATCATTGGGATTTAATTATGGCTACTAAACTGGATCAGATGGTAGGTAGTGAACCTACATTTATATATAAGACAGGGACAAATCTTAAAAGATTGTTGGAAAACGATAATAGACCTTTAGATAAATCGATTATGTTTAAGGGAACGAAAAAATGTGGAAGATGTAAACAATGTCATTATATAAATGAAGACAGACGCTTTAAGTTAAAGGACATGAATTCTACTTATATTAAATCCAGAACTGGTAATTGTAATACAAGCCAAGTGATTTACCTTAGTTTGTTCTGCCTACTACGTAGGCAAAACTGAACGACCCCTAAAAAAGCGTATATATGAACATGACTATCGCATAAAGAAAAAGGATACTAAAAACGCTTTATATAGACATATACAAGAACAAGGGGTAGAGCATAAATTCCGTTTTACTATACTAGACCAACTGAAGAGTTCAGTATTTGGGGGTAACTGGAAGATGCGCTTAGCTGCATTAGAGAGTAAATGGCAGATAGTTTTGGATGCCACACGACCCCCAGGTTTGAACGATTTTATTAGTATCAAACCTTTCTTGGCAATAGCCTAATAGACATGTCAGTCAACTTACATGTGGTTTACAAGCATTGTATTGATATACTGACCACCTTAGTTGAATAATTACTATTATCATTTTTAATATAATCCTGTTTCTCTATACTATCAGGGTTCTTTATATAGTAAGTTTTAGTATTATTAAGTATAATACAAACTTTTTAACAAACAACATATTATAAGCTTAGTAACTTTGTATTTTTTCCTTTATCATAGCAGATCAAATTATTACATTAGTATATGTCTGTATATATTATTATTGTAATTTTATATTACACACATATGTTTTACATGAGTTTTTAAAGTGCATGTAGAGAGGATGGTTCATTCTTATGAAATTGAGGTATACACCTTTAATGTTTTTCATTAATTGATGTAACTATGACTATATAAACCTGTGTAGGAGTGTGTTTTAATTGTTCTGAAGAAGACTGAGGTGTCCAGTCGAAAGCGCTTAACTGTTGTGGATTAAACTTTTTACACTTTCCGTGTACGAGTCTCTGTGTCTTCAGGTTCCTTACTCATCGAATTTTCTTACATCATGACCCAGTTCACCCAGATATAACATTAATTTTTGTGAATGTTATTTATCAAATGTCCTTTTACATACACACACACACACACACACACACACACACACACACACACACACACACACACACACACACACACACACACACACACACACACACACACACAAATGTTTTGGGTCATCCCCAGTATTTTACCACACCATTTTCTTCAGCATTTATCATAGTTGGGATATGTATGATTTTGTCATTTTCTCTTTAGCACATTATATTCCCATCCACCAGTCCATAAACCCCCTTTATCAAAAACCGTTGCAATGTCCAGTACTTCTTTATATAAATATTTCAAATGTAAAGTCTCTCTTTCTATTTCTTTTCAAAATTGTACAGAAATTTTATTTTTGTTTACCTGTTAAATGTGATGATTACATATAGGTTCCAAGGACTTCAGTTTTTTTTTTATTCCCCAAATAAATTCCCCATTGTAAAAACATTCTCAACTATAATGTCACAAAATGTCTCTTTGCTTATAAGAATAAAATCTCTTAACTCCTGTCCTTTGACAACTAAAGGAATCATTATATTGCCTCAAACTTCACAACTATCCAGTTCTTTTTTTTCTTTATTCTAAATCTTCACCATGTACTTCAACATCACATTTTCTTCTCTCTTTTTCTGTTGCACCACTGGCACCTTCTTTCACCTTTCCTGCATAGGACAAAACTTCCTTTTCACCAGCATTTTTCAGGTTAGACTCTGCTTCACCTCTTTGTGTTTTATCCAAAATAGCAACTCAAGAAACATCTCCTTAATTTGTTGTCTCACTCTACAGCAACATTTCTTTCAATATATCTTCCTTCAAACCTCCTCAGTGGAGGGTTGTAATTATGAAGTAATTACTTATAGACTGTTTTTCCATTTTAGAAAGCAAGTTTTGCTGAAGAATGACTTCAGAATCCTCCACAATTGTACTGGTACTCCTCTCAGCACTGACATTCACCTCTGTGCCTTCCAACATCTTCTCCACATCACACATCATGTTCCCAGTCACTACTACATTAGGAATGGGATGCATGTGCTCAATTCTCAGCTCCAGTAGTAGGGGTCCTTTATTTGTATATAAAAATAACAGTTATTTACAAAATAATTACATATTTACATATGCAAAAATGTATAAATATACAAATTTGTTTACACATATTCATAATTTCCTTTACAATCATGCTAAATTTTCATCCTTATTAGAGCCCCTCTCCTTTTTCCATAACCACCATTCGGTTTTACTTAAAATTGTTGCTAAAATCCATTTACCATTAAACATTTCATTTATTCTTTTATTCCGTGTAACTGATATAACATAAAATAACTTTTTTTATCTACTCTTTTAAATATTCTCTATTTCTATTCTTATAATATCCATATTTAATTGCACTCATGTTTATTTTATCCACTTATTTTATATCTTCAAAAAAAACTTTACATAATTTTCCCCATAACTTTTTTACTCTTTTACATTTCAAAAACACATGTTCCATAGTTTATTCTTCTTAATAATGTAAACATATTCTATCACTTTTCTTTTTATATAGCATATTTCATTTTACTTCCAATTTATGAATTACCAGTCTCCAAAATAAATAAATAAATAAATAAATAAATAAATAAAAAATAAAAAAATCTTGACATTCTTCTTTCTGATTACACAATTTGCTTCTTATTTTTATATTGTTATTTTTTTCATTTGTTAGATTTCCCAATGGTATTACTTAGTAATGTGTTATCATTATATTCTTATACCATTTCCTTATACCTTTTCTATATCATCAATTTTTATTTTCCAGAAAAAATATTTTTTTCTTTGTAACATTTTATTTCATCTACAAGCTAGTTTTCTCTTTTAGTCTTTTCTACAATACCACCACATTTATCACACTTATATTTATACAGTTTTAGTACTAACCTCTCAGCTTTTTCATTTATCCACTTTAACACTTTGTACAAATTTAATGACGCAGCGTATACGACTGGGTTAATTAACTTTAAATCTCCTCCTTCTTTATTAACATGCAAAACTCCACTTTTTATTGGGTTTAATATAGATCTCCATATAAATAAAAACTCTGCAATTATTTTTTAAATGCTGCTGGCAACATAAATACACTTGCTAATTATGTTATCAGTACTGAATTTATCAAATAAGCCTTTTCTGAATTTCTAATTTATATGTTCTCTGGAAAATATGTTTGCTTTATTTCTTCTATTGCTTTTTCCCATTGAATTCTACTTACATCTTTATTCCCAAATTTTATATCTAACACAGAAATTCCCTTCATTGTAAAACATATACCACTGTCTTTACTCAGTCACCTAAACCTTCATTTTCTCTGTATTTTAAGCCAGCTCTATCATATCTAGACACTAATTTGTGTTAATTAGTACTTATTTTATCCAAACTTTGTATTTTGCAGTTGTTATAATGTCATATGCATATAACACAACTGATGTTCTTAACCCTTCAGGTGTTATATCCTTCATTTTGTAATCTATTTCATATACTGTCACATTCATAACTAATGCAAAGTGTATACAACTCATTGGACATCCTTGGTTTACACAACTTTTCATATGCACCTCTTGGCTTAACCAGCCATTTACAATTATTCTTACTTTATTATTACTATGCCCTGACATACATAATTTTCTAACTTTCTCACTTGTATTCTCTCATTATTAACCATAAGACTTCACGTCCAGTTGAGTCAAATTCTTTATTAAGACCACCTATCATGATTTTTGCTCATTCTTCTTTTCTGTTTATAATATCATGCACAATTTCTCTAACTATCATTTATCATTTTTGACAACCCTTTCCCTGTATGTATATATATATATATATATATATATATATATATATATATATATATATATATATATATATATATATATATATAGGGCCTAAATTATAACATCGAAATCTACAAAGATCGAATGTTATAATATCGAACCCTAAACATCGAAATCCACAAACATCGAACAGTCATAATAGCGATTTTTTTCCCAGGGAAAAAAATCGCTATTCCGGGAAACATACACACAACATAAACACACACAAAAAACAGCAATCCACACACACGCATACACTTAAAATCCTACACCTAAACCTAAACTAAACTTTACATACACTACTAGCTATCCACTTACCTTAACCCGACCCTAACCCTAAGGTCCGTCACTATCGCGCACTCACCTCACCTGCGCCCTAACCCTAACTTACCTAACCCGCCCCTTAACTCTAAGGTACACACAACCGCACACTTACCTGACCCACACTCTAACCCTAACTCACCTAACCATTCCCCTAACCCCTAACCTACACACAGTCGCACACTTACCTGAACCCAACCCTCAACGCTCCAACATATCGAATGCTGAAACAGCAAAGCCACAGCAACGGCCCACCGAATTCTTTCCCTGGGAAAGAATTTGGTGTCCAGCACCTTCACTGTTTTCAGCGTTCGACATTATGGATTCGATATCATAACATTCGATCTTTGTAATATATATATATGTATATAGGTCTACTTTGAAACATCTAAAACCCATAACATCTAACTTCATAACATTGAGACCAGAACATCTAAAACCCAAAAAATTTAAAACCCATAACAACAAATTTTATAACATCTAACACTGCAAATCACAAGAAAATAACATCCCCTCCACATATAATGACAACAAACTACCAAACACCCTTTTTGCTATGTTTTTGCACCCCCCACACCCCCATAAATTAAATATACCAACTTCAAGATTGCACTACAGTAGGAAAAAGTTAATTTCCTAACCCCACTGTATCAAGCCCACCTGCAGAAACATAGTAACAAGTGTGCTTGGTAGTTTGGTGTCATTATATGTCAATATATGTGGAGGGGATGTTATTTTAATGTGATTTGTACTGTTAGATCTTATGAAATTCAATGTTATGGGTTTTAGATGTTTTGGGTTTTAGATGTTCTGGTTTCAGTGTTATGAAATTATATGTTATGGGGTTTAAATATTTTGAAGGGGACCTATAAATATATATATATATATATATATATATATATATATATATATATATATATATATATATATTATATAAATACATATATAGTGGATATAAAAAGTGTACACACCCCTGTTAAAATGCCAGTTTTTTTTTTGTGATATAAAAAAAAGACCACTATAAACCATTTCAAAACGTTTCCCACCTTTAATGTGACCTATAACCTCTACAATTCAATTGAAAAACAAACAGATCTTTTTGGGAAAAAATATAAAAAAATAAAATATGTACAATAATCTGCATAACTGTGCACACCCTTAAATTAGCACCTTTTGATTTAATTACAGCATTCAGTCTTCTTGGGTACACAAATGCCACCAATTAAAGAGACTCTGATTAACCCCAAATAAAGTTCAGTTGTGGTAGTATAATTTTCCTGACATTTACTCAGTTGCCTGCTACAGTAAAAGCCATGGATCGCAGAGAGCTTGCAAAGCATCAAACGGATATCATTGTTGAAAGGTATCAATCAGGAGAAAGGTACAAAAACATTTCTACAGCATTGGATATACCATGGAACATGGTGAAGACAGTCATCAAAAAGTGGAGAAAATATGGGACAACAGTTACATTGCAAATAACTTGACAACCCTCCAAAATTGATGAAAAGATGAAACAAAAACTGGTCAGGGAGGCTGCCAAGAGAGCTACAGCAACACTGAAGGAGCTGCAGAAAGTTCTGGCAAGCACTGGTTGTGTACTACATGTGACAACAATCTCCCGTATTCTCCTTATGTCTGGGCTATGGGGTAGGGTTGCAAGACAGAAGCCTTTTCTTACACAGAAGAACATCCAGGCCCAGCTAAAATTTGCAAAACAATACATGAAGTCTCCTAAAAGCATGTGGGAAAATGTGTTAAGTTCTGATGAGACCAAGGTTGAACTTTTTGGCCACAATTCCAAAAGTTACGTTTGGCACAAAAACAACACTTTGCATCACCAAAAGAACACCATCCCCACAGTGAAGCATGCTGGTGGCAATATCATGCATTGTGATTGCTTTTCTTCAGCTGGAAGTGGGCCTTTAGTCAAGGTGGAAAGAATTATAAATAGTTCCAAATCCTAGTCACTTTTGGACCAAAACCTTCAGGCCTCTGCTAGAAAAATGAGGATGAAGAGGAATTTCACCTTTCAACACCACAATGACTCCAAGCACACATCCAAATGAACAAAATAATGGCTTCACCAAAAGAAAATTAAAGTTTCGGAATGTGACAGCCAGAGCCCAGACCTAAATCCAATAGAAAATCTCTGGGATGACCTGAAGAGGGCTGTGCACAAGTGATGCCCTCACAATCCAACAAATTTGGAGCACGTTTGCAAGGAAGAGTAGGCAAATATTGCCAAGATGTGCCATGCTGATATAGACACCTATCCAATAAGACTGAATGTTGTAATTAAATAAAAAGGTGCTTCAAAATGTATTAGTTTAAGTGTGTGCACACTTATGCAACCAGCTTACCGTACTTTTTCTAATATATATTTTTCCCCTAACAGATTTGCTTGTTTTTCAATTGAATTATACAGGTTATAGATCACATTAAATATGACCAATCATTCAAACCAATTTTTATAAATGGTTCTCATAGTAATGTGATCTTTCCATAACTGTATTACTAATCTCTTTCCTTTTTCATTCCATGCTTGTTCATTTATCATTTTTATTCCTTTGCCTATTTTTTATATATTGCTTGTTTTCTTTTATCTGCAGACATATTGCAAGATGATCAGAAAATGCTATTTCAACTAACTCCCCTTCTTTAACGAAACCTTCTTATTTCCTTTCTTTTTACACTTGGCTTTTAAATGACATTTAAAGTCTCATGCTATTGTAATATTTTTATTTATCACTGCATAGTCTAAAATCTGATGAAATAAACATTTCATTTCTTTGCAATTAGTATAAGCATATAATGTTATAATTCTATACACTTGTTCTTTCCTTTTTAAATCTACACTGGTTAATATTCCCATTTTTGTTAAAGATACATCTGACATATTTACTGTACAGACTATGGCTATTCCAAAATAATCTCTCAGTTCCCAAATTCTAAGTTATCTTTCCTCCCCATAGTTTCTCTGCGTTCTTAATTTGTTGAAAATTGTGTGCCTTCTAATATAATTGTATCTACATCACATGTATTACACTGCTAAATTTCTATTCTTCATGCTATATTCTTAATACTATTAACATTTACAGAAATCACTCTAAAATTTTCATTTTCTTTTTTTCCTTAGCTTCACGGTCTCATAAGTTCATAGCTAATTACTAGTCTAGCTTTCTTCACAGGCCATTGCAAGCCTAACCAGTTTCCTTCCCAAACGTGAGAATTAAACACTGTACATAGTGTTTGTGAGTCTAACACCTTATCCATTATATCAAGTCCCAGTGTTTAGCTATATATGACCTTTTTCATCCATTTTCTTTCTTTTTTTCTTTTGTACGTAGCCCTTTAAATTTTTTTTTTCTGTCTTACTGTTTTACCAACAGAATTACTTTTCCCTCCTACTACCTCCTAGATTATGTCTTCTTTGTCACATATTTCAGAACTTTATTCAATATACTTTTTATAGATTCATAGGTTCAAAGGTAGGTACTAGGCTAATGGCCTTACAGCCTATATAAGCCTAGCCAAATGGTAACCTGGCTTTTACCACCCAAGAAAATTATTTTCTTGTGCCCCTGTCAAGCAGAGCCACAGAAGTGATCCCCAGGGTGAATTTCCTACCTCCCATCCAATCATCAAGATTTTTCTTGAAGAGTGCTAATGAGGAACTTTGTTTGATATAGATAGGTAATTTGTTCCAGAGTATGGGAAGTCTCTGGGACAGGAATCTATCCCTCCAGCATGTTCTGTTTATTGTGGTGACAAGGTTTAGGTCCCTAGATTGTGTAGCTTGGAGGGATTGGGATTTATTTAAGTGGAGCATGTTCAACAGCTCTGGGTTGGACATAGCTTTGTATGTTAGGCAGAGATCACCTCTGTGTAGGTGTATATGCGACAGAGTAAAGCTGGATTTTTTGAGATGGTCTGCTTATGGCATCTGTTTGAGGCTGGTAATCCTCTTTGTGAGGTATTTCTGTGGCCTTTCTAGTTGTTGTAGATGTCTTGTGAGGTACATACCAAAAAGGGCATTGTACTCTATAATGGGTATAATGAGTGATGAGTAGAGGGGAGCAATGACCTATTTTTTCCTGGATAAGAAACCTTTTGTGATGAGGTGTGCCAGTAGAAGGATTTCCTGACTACTATGGCAATGTGATTATCAAAGAAGAGACTACTGTCCACCTGTGTCCCAAGGCCTCTTATCACACTTTCGATGTTAAGTAGACTACTGCCTATGTGGTAGTTCATGCGCAGAGTTTTTACCAAAAGGGATGACAATGCACTTTGAGGCATTGAGCTTGAGGCCATAGCTTTGACATCAGGCATCTGTCTTAGTGATGCCCTTTTGTAGGATGTCCACATCTTTAGGAGTTTTGATTATGGCTCCTAGTTATGCAGTCATCTGCGAACTTTGTTAGTCAAAGACCTGCTGTGTTAGCCTGTACTTCAGAGAAGTAGATACCAAACAGAAGAGGACCCAGGACTGAACCCTGTGGTACTCCACTTGTCACTGGTCTGAAGTTGGATTTAGAGTCTGCTACTTTCACAGTGTGGGTTCTGTCACTGAGTCATTTGGCAACCCATCTTGTGAGATAGGGATTTATACCTAATTTAGTGAGTTTATCTATAATTCCGGAGTGGGTGATGGTGTTGAAAGCCTTGGAGAGATCTAGATAGGCTGTGTGTACCCCCTTACCCTCATCTACGGCTTTGATGACCACTTCAAAGAAGTCTATCAGGTTTAGTAGACATGATCTGCCTTTTACAAACCTGAATTGAGTAGGGTCCAGAGTTTGGAGATTACCATTGTCATTGTTTATAAGTTCCATGACGATACATTCCATACCCTTGCAGACCAGGCTCGTCAGGCTAATGGGGTGGTAGTCCCTGGGGTCCATGGTGGCTCCCTCTTTGTGGAGTGGGCTAACCATTGCTGTACACCATTCAGTGGGTACAAAGCCTGAGGTGAGGCTATGATTGAACATGGCACTTAGGTGGGGTGCCAGTTTGTTCTGTAGTTTGTGTAGAATGCTGTCTGGGATGTTGTCAGGTCCCATGGATGCTGTGTTCTTGGCTTTGTAGAGTGTGTTTTTTACCTGTGCAGCCATGATTACAGGAACTTTGCATTCTTCCAGTATAGAGATGGGCCCTTTAGGGGGTAAGAGAGGGGTAAAGTTAGCGCCAAACCTATCTGCCAGGATGTTGGCAATATCAGTTGTTTTTTTATATATTTAGTGCCATTGTGCTGTAACTCAGAGCAGATCTGAGTGTTGCCATTGAAATTCTTGACATAGCTATAGAATGCTTTGTGGTTGTCTTTAGAATCAGTGCCAATTTTGTTTTCATAACTAGCTTTGGAGGATTTTATGAGGGATCTCAGCTTCTTACTGAGTCTGACCACGGAGTTCCTCCAATCATAGTATTTTGCACTTTTTTGCAACAGTTTCTTTCTTCTGTTGTAGAATTTGTTTATGGCAGGGGACCACCAGATTGGCTTCCTTTTTTTGGAGGATAGCATCTTGGTACTGGTAGAGATTGCTCGATCCATGCACTCGTGTAAATGCTTATAAAGTGCATTTGTATAGGATTCAGCAGTCATAACTCTATTGTCCGTCAGCATGGGTGTCGTGAAGTTTGCCACCAAGTTGGCTTTGGAGAAATATTTTACGGCGGTTTCCCTAATGGGGGTGGGAGTGGGATGTGGATGTCTAGGGTGATTAGCTTGTGGTCGGATCTGACCAACAAGGAATTGACCTCTGGTGTGGAGCACCGGTTGCCCATGTTGGTAATGACCAGGTCTAGGATATTGCTGCCCCAAGTGGGGGTGTGGATAAGTTGATCCAAGGCATTGGAATTTATGAATTCCAGAAAACGTTGAGCACAAGAGTTGGTACATGAGTAGTTTTCCCAGTTAATGGTGGGGTAGTTGAAATCACCCATTATTAGGGTGTTAGGTTGTACCCTAATATTTTCCAGTGTATCAAGAAATGAGGAGTGGGAATCTTGGGGCATGGTGGCAGATCTGTAGCAAGCTGCAGTCTGGATTGCCATCTTGCCCAGAGTTAGTTGCACTTGGAGAATCTCGGATGCATTATGCTAAGCAACTAGCCTGGAGGTGTGGATATCCTTAATGAATATGGACACGCCTCCGCCTTTAGTGTTTCAGTCCAGGTTAGGTGGCTGAAAGGTGTGGTATGAATTATAGCCTGGTAATGCAGGGGTGCTTTCTGGAGCCTTGAACCAGGTCTCTGTCACGGTACAGATGTCGATGTCCTCCATTTTAAGGAGTGCCTCGAGTGAGTGCATTTTGAGATTTAGACTTCTAGCATTAAGTAGCCTCAGATTTTGCTTGTTTGTACCTGTTAAGGTGGTGAATTTGTCATTTGGACCTTGCCTAAAAAAAGGCACTATATGGGGTGGCAAGAGCCTTAGCCAGTATCTGGAATCCCAAGGGCGACAGGTGCAGGCCATCTCTGGCAAAGCACCATGGTTTGTCGATCATGTCATCCCAGGCAGACAGATCCTGGATCCCCTTAGAATGACACCAGAAGCTTAGCCAGTTGTTGAAGTAAATCACTTTGTCCTTGTACTGTGGTATCATTCTGGGTGATGGCAGGATGCTACTCAGGGCTAGGTTCATACCTACCTGGGCTACAAGATCAGACAGCTCTTCCATGTCTCTTTTCATGTAGTCCAGGAAGGTACATCTCAGGTCATTCACACCAACATGGACAATGACAGAGTCATATTTGTACTTGTGGAGTGACCTGAGTGCATGCATGTGGTAGATCTTGGCACCTGACAGGCAGCTGACAGTAACTTTCTCCTTGTTTAGTCTGGTGAGTGGAACATCAGTGTGCCTGATTATAGAGTCACCTATGACTAGAGTGTTGGGTACGTTGTTATGCCTTATGGGCTGTGGTTGAGTGGCACACGGAGTTTGTGGGCTATGTGTCATTTGGGTTGTGTTGGGGGGTGGAGGATGCTTGTATTTCTGGTTTGGAGATCCGTGTTGCTTGGGTAGATTTTTATTGAGAGCCTCCATGAATGTAGGTGTGTGCTTTGTGTTTCTATGTGTGTGTTTTTGTGGTGTAGGTTTTGAGGGACTATGTGATGAGTGTGGTATGGTGCAAGTATTTACCTTCTCCTCTTGACTGTCTAGTCCAGTCTTGGGTGAAGAGAGCTTTGCTTCCAGTTTGGCTATATAAGTGCATCTCTCACAGGTTGTAGTGTTGGGTGGTAGGAGGAAAGGGTTGTCTGTGTACATGAGACAATTGCTGCATTGCCCTAAGATACCCAGATTCATCAGGTAGACAGAAGAAAACACTGGGAGCTGACCTTTAGACATGCCTGGATAGGTGCTTATTTATTAAGTACTAAAAACTGTTTTCCTCTAGACAAGTGAGGAAAGTTGTGTGCTGTAGTAATTTGTAGCTTATTTAGTGCTTACAATGAGTTCTGAGCAAGTGCAGAGCTCAAAGAAATATATTTGAGTGCTGAAACTAGAAAACTGGCTAGTTCTAAGAAACAAAATTAAGTTAGAAGGCTTCCCTCCAACACAGAAAGGCTTGGGGGCTCAGAAGCTTACAAACAGTCCTGGATACAGCAAATCTGTATCTGGACTAGACGAGTTACAGTAAAGGCAGGAAACAAGCTTAGAAAAATGTTTTTTTTTTAATCTAATTTTTCTTCTATTTCTACTACTTCTAAAATGTCTTCTCTTTGTTCATTTTCTTCTCTTTCTTTTTGTTTTTCCTTACTGTTATTTTCATTTGTTGCACTCCATTCCTAAATGTCCAATTTTGTTATATTTATAGCATTTCAATTCACATATTTTCTTGCATCTTGTAGTATTTCCCCACAAATATAACATTTTCTTTTGTCAGTTACTTATCAAATGCCCTTATTTTCCACAAAAAAATGTGTTTTGACATTTCACAGTATTTTACAACACCCTATCCCCATTCATATTTATTATTCTTGGTATATGTATATTTTCTCTTTCTATTTTTAACACAATATTACAATCTAAGGCACCAGTTCATAAAACCCTCTTTGTTGCAAACAAAGCTTTCAAATGTCCTTTCAAACTCTCTTTCTATCTCTGTTTGACATTGTAAGTGATTTTTTTTTGTTTCCCTGTTAAATGCTTTTATAACATAAAGATTCCAATGGGTTACAGTCTTTTTTTCATATCCCCCAACCCCAAAAAAAATCCCATTGAAAAAACAGTCACAAATGTTACAAAATGCATCTTAGTTAATAAGAATAGATGCTCTTACTTCATGCGCTTTTACACCCAAAGGAGTTATTAAATTATCCCACACTTCATACCTCTCCATTTCTTTGTCTTCTTTACTTTGAATCATTAATATATACTTCTATTTTTCATCTTCTTCTGCCTTCTTTTCTGCTATTCCACTTTTGCCTAATTTTACTTTATATGCATATGTTTTCTTTCTATCTCACCACTATTCTTCAGGATTGTCACTGCATTCTCCTTTTGTATTTTCTCCATAATGTCCCCTAGGAAACATCTTCTTCATTTTCTGGCTCACTCTGCAGCATCACTTCTTTAAGTAAATCATCATGCAACCCTCCTGACTGGAGTTTTGCAATTTTACATCCATCATTTGCTGACTCATCTGCATCAAACATTTCCTCAGAATCCTGCACACATTCTCCGGTCTCAATATTTACTTTCTCCTTCATTTTTTCACTATTCCGTCATCTCCTTCACTCTCCATCTGCATCCCTTTTTCTCTCAACCCCTCTGTGCCTGGAATGGAAAAAAGAAGTGCTCCTCCAAAATGATTCATGTAAATACTTGTTAAATAGGTTAACTTGCCTAAAACTATAGAATGTATTAAATATACTTTTTATATGACAATTTATATGATTTCCAAAAACTACATATATCTCTTAATTCCTGAAAGATTTTTTCCAACTGTTTCTTCCTATGCTAACCCGTTCCAAATACAATTCCTAATATATCTATAATCTCAACATTAAACTGTATTTCTTCTATATTTATTATAAATCCACAGCCTTTACTTTTGTCTTTATTTATACATAAGCCAATCATCTTTAAGTATTCATTTAGCTTTCTAATTCCCTCTTCCATCCATTCCTTATTGATAGTAATTACAACTATATCATCTACATATGTGTATATTATTGGCATTCATATTTCCTCCATTATCTTATAACCTGCTATGTTTAACACTGTTCATTTTATGGACAACTGCATTTGTAACCAAAGTAAATAAAATACTGCTTGCAGGACATCCCTGCATTATTCCACACTCTATTTTGATTTCTTTACTTAACCATGCATTTAATATTTTTCTTACATTATTTTTTCTCATATACCAATTTAATTATTATTATTTCACTTATATTATAATCCCTTAATATATCCCATAAAACCCATAAACATTCGTATTGTATTCTGTCAAATGCTTTACTTAAATCTCATACAATGACTATGGTTTCCAACTTTTTATTTATAATAACATTTATTACTTCTTTCATTATCCATAATAAAGCCTGCTTTCCTTTTTACCAAAAATTGTATATTCAAGTAATTAATCTACTTTGTTAATCTTTTAGCTATTATTCTCATAAATATCTTATAATCTGTGTTATTCAACATTATTGGTCTCCAATTTCTTATGTCATCTTTTTATCCTTTTTTCCATATACATTTCATTATCTCAGTGCAGATCTCTTTACCCACCACTAATTTCTTAACCACTCATTTAGTCCCTCCACAAAGTACACTTTTGCCAGTCTTCCATGTTATTATACATATGCTAATCAATGCGATCCATTCCCATAGCTTTTTCCAAATTAAGTTATTTTAATATTGTTTAATTCTTCTACATGTATAATTTGCTCCAAGCTTTGACTGAGTTTTTAACTGTCCATTTTTTTGTTTTGCTTTTATCTCTTTCTTTGCAAAAGTATGCTTTATATACTTCCTTATCACAAGTGTTCCATTTTGTCTGCTCATTCTTCCTCCTTCATTATTCTCCTATTTACTTTTATTAATTTATTCAAGTGTATTCCCACATCGTATTGTCTCATTTGTGAAAAGTATCTTTGTTTATATAACATTTTCTTAATCTTCTCTTGATTTATATCATATATTTTCTTCTATTTCTCATAAAAATATGTCTTATTTTCTTAATACTTCTCTAAACACCTCATGACTCAACTGCCTATATTTTAATTTTCTAACCTTCTCTTCCCAGATAGACACTCCAGAAAACACTTTTTATACTTTTCCTTAAAACTTCTCCACCAATTCCTATATTTTTCATAAAGCATTCTAATATCCATGTGATCTTTTCATAATTTATTAATCTCTTTTCTGTCTTAATTTATTTATTTATTTTATTTTATTTTACATTTGTTTACATGGAGTGTCTGACTGAGCCAAAAAAAGTCCAGTTTGCAGTGAAAGTCTGGGGAGAAAAAATCCAAGTTACATAGTAAACAGTGTTATAATAAAAAAAAACTAAAAATGAAAATATATAATGTTGTAAATAGTGGATACAAATAAGTTGAAATGAATGACAAAATGAAAAACAACAACAGTAACACAACTAATGCAGTAATGATGGTTAATCACCCATATAATATATAATAATGGTTGGTCCTTGAATGCAGCACATAAGAACAAAACATTAATGTAGTTCTGCTTAGAGGGGTGGAGTGGTAGCTTCACCAAATTAAATAATTAGAATAAAATATATGGTAATAAGCTTGAATTATCCTCTTTGCCTTTATCTAAATCTTTTTCATTAAGCCTCGTAATGGCTTTACCTATTCTTATGTATCCTTTGTTCTCCAGTACTTCATAGGTTCATAGGTGTGTACTAGGCTAATGGCCCTGGAGCCTTTACAAGCCTAGCCCATAGGATTACCCTGGCATCATGCCACTTCTATCCATATGTCTAAGTGATCCGAGAAACTATCATTTTTATCCATTTTCTGCATATTTTTTAAACTATTAGATATTAAAAAATAACCCATTTCCAATTTTATCTAATTTCTGCTACCCCATATATATAACTTTCCACTTTTTATGATCTCATATACAACAATTTATGTATTTTCACTGTATTCAACACAGCCCTGCCCATCTCCACTGTCTATTTACATCACTGGTCAATGCAGTCTAATTGTAATAACAAGTACAGTTGTGTACACTTACCATAAATGTAGATGTTTGAGTGTATTCACTGTTGCAGTCATCACATTTTGGTTATCCTTACCTGGGGTAGCCCTCAGTCGGCCCGAATATCAGAGGCTTAGTATTTCTGCATTGGTTGCTGTCACTCCAGGACTGACGTCAGGTCGTCAGTGGTATAAAATCAGCTGGCTACCACCATTACATCAGTTTTTCTTGCCCTAACTGTTAGGAGCCCCCCCAAATAGGGAGCTAGGTTATGGTGGAAGAACACCACCAGTAGAAAGTAAATACCAAAAAATCCTTGTAAGGAGAGAGAGAGAGAGAGAGAGAGAGAGAGAAAGAGAGGCAAAGGAGATGGAGGGAGGGATACCAGGACTGCAACAGTGAATACACACGACATCTACTAAGCGTACACAACTGTACTATGTTCTTTGTGTTTCACTGTTGCAGTCATCACATTTGGGTTGATTCCCAAAGCTGAAGAAAAGGGTGGAGCTAGTCAAGAAGACTGTGGGCTGGCTAGGATGCCCTGCAAGACTGCAGTGCAAAGCCTGCCCTGGATTTGGAGAAGATAGGTAGGTGGTAATGCTTGGTAAAGGTATGAACAGATGTCCATGTTGCAGCCTCCAGGATGTCCCTGGTGGGGACCCCTCTGAGAAAGGCTGCAGAGGTGGAGGTTGCTCTGGTGGAATGTATCCTGATCCCCTTTGGGGCAGCTTCCCGTGTTGTTTGTAGCAGAACTGGATGCAGTGGGTATCCATTTGGAGATTGTTTGTTTGGATATGGCCTTGCCCTCTGCTCCTGCTGTGAAGCTGACTAGACATTGATCAGTTTTTTCTGAAAGATTTATTCCTGTCCAGATAGAATCTGAGCTGTCTGTGCACATCTAGAGAGTGCAGAATCTTTTCCCCCTTGTTTTGCAGGTTAGGGAAAAAGGTGGGCAAATGTATGGATAGGTTGAGAGACACAATGGACAACACTTTAGGCATTAAAGATGTGTTAGTCCTGATTGAGAATCTGTCAGCGTGGAAAATGATGAAGGGCTCTACAGCCATGAGTGCTTGCAGCTCTGATACTCTTCTAGCTGAAGTGATGGCCAGAAGCAAGGCTGTTTTCTAAGAGATAAATTTTAACTCTGCTGAAGCTGTAGGTTCAAGGGGGGGGGGGGGTAGGGTGAGCTTTTCCAACACAAAGTTGAGGTCCCAAGCTGGGGTAGAAGCTCTTCTGGGTGGCCTTAAGTTATCAGCCTCTCTGAGGAACTGTTTGAAGAGAGGGTGTGAGAAGAGAGGAGGCTCTGTGTTGTAATGAACAGAGATGGCAGAGGCATGAATTTTAATAGAAGAGAAGGATAGACCCCTGTGTAATAGGTCTGCCAGGTAATCCAGGATGAGAGGTAGGGAGGGCTGTGCCATTATGGCTCCCTTAGCCTGGATCCAGGTGCAAAAACTTTTCCACTTGTCAGCATATGATTGCCTAATGCTGGGGCATCTGGCCTCATGTATAACATCTACGACTTGTTTGCTTAGGATTGCAGCTTGAGGGGTGGTCAGGGAATAAGCCAGGCTGCCAGGTTGAGGGTCTGCAATTGAGGATGCATGAATTCTCCATTTGCCTGGGTCAGGAGTGTTGGGATCTGAGGTAGGGGCCATGGTGGTAGGGGTGACAGGTGCACAGCAGTGGGTGCCAGTGGGGTGTGGCCAGTCTGTGGCAATCAGGCTTGCCCTTGGTTTTTCCTCCCTTATTTTGAGAAGTACCCTTGATATGAGTGGTAGAGGGGGAAATGCATAGATCAAGAGGTTTACCCACTGGAAGGATAGATCATCCACTTTCAAGGCCTTGATGTGAGGTTCCCTGGTGCATAGTTTTCTGAGCTGATGATTGGAGTGGTAGGCAAAGGTCAACCTTCGGGGTGCCCCACTTCTGGGTTACAAGGGTGAAGGTTCTGTGGTCTAGCTGCCACTTGTGTGGGTCTATCAGGTTTCTGCTTAAGTTGTCTGCCAGAGAGTTTAGAGATCCTGGCAGGAATTGTGCTCGCAGGTGTAGTTGCATGGCTGAGGCTGTGTGCAAAAGGGTCATGGTGAGCCTGCAGAGAGGATAAGAGTGAGCCCCTCCCTGCATGTTGCTATACCTGTCAGTTTTGATAAGTAGAGGCCCTGGAGAGAGTAGGGGTCTGAAGGCTGTCAGGGCATGCTGAACAGCTAACATCTCTTTTTGGTTAATGTGCAGATGTATTTGATTTGGGTTCCAATGGCCCTGAATGCACCAGTCATCCAGGTGTGCACCCCAGGTATAGTCTGATGTGTCTGTGGTGAGGGTCTGGGCAGCATGGGGTTGTGAGAAGGGAAGTCCCGTGTTGTGGTTGCAAGCTGCTATCCACCAAAGAAAATCTTTCCTTAGACAAGGTATCATTTGTATGGGAGTTTCCAGGTCTTGAGAGTGTTGACACCAAAGGCTTTTTAGGTACTGTTGTAGTTTCCTCATATGTAGTCTGGCATATGGAATGAGTAGGATGCAGAAAGCCCTGAACCCTAGAGCTTGCAGGATTTTCCTTGCAGTTAACTGGGTTCTGGTGGATAGTTAAGAGACGTAGCCTGTCAGGTAGGCTTGTTTTTCTGGAGTAAGTAATGTCATCTGGGATGCTGTGTCCAGGCTTGCTCCCAGGAATACAATTTTTTGTGTGGGGACTAGTTTTGATTTCTTTTCATTGATATTATACCCAGGGAGGTCAGTAGGTCCTTTACAAAAGTCAGGTGCTGTAACAGCTTTCCTGACTGTCTGCCTGAATCAGGCAATCATCTAAGTATGGGTAAATTGGAATATGTCTCTGTCTGCAAAAAGAAATGGCGGGAGCCAGGCATTTTGTGAAAACTCTGGAGCAGTGAATAAGCCAAAGGGAAGTGCAGAGAACTGAAAGTGCATAGATCCTGCCCTGGAAATGTAGGTATTTCCTGCATGATTCCCTGATTGGGATGTGTAGGTAGGCCTCTTTTAGGTCTAGGGTGGCTAACCAAGCATCCTTGGAAAGCATTGGTATAAGCTGCTGGAGGGTGAGCATTTTGAATTTTTGTATCACCAGAAAGGTGTTTAGAATGGATAGATTGAGGATGGGGCACCGTGTGCCCTCTTTTCTGGGTACCAGGAAGAGTCTGGAGTAGAACCCTTGGCCTATCTGTTCTGCAGGAACGTGCTGTATTACCCTCATGGACAGCAGGGAAATGACTTGCTTTTTGTCCTCTGCCCACTGGTTTGGAAGAAGATCTGGGAACTCTTTTGGGGTTGGCGGAGTGTGGAAATAAAATGTGTATCCCTGGCACACTATGTTGATGACCCATCAGTCGTTGGTAATAGTGGCCCAGTTGCTTGCATGGAAGGAGTGTTTTCCTCCTAGGGGCACAAGCAGGTGGGCAGAGATAAGGGGTGGAGGTGTAAAGTCATTGTGAGCTCTTACCAGAAGGGGGTGGCTTTGCACTCCCTGTTTTTGAAGAGGAGGAACTCCATTGCTTAGATCTCTGCATTCCCTGGGGTTGCTATCTAGGGGTCTGGGTCAGGGCTGAGCTGGCCTGGGGGGGGCAGGAAAGGGCCAGTGCTTGGAGGGGCAATGCCTACTGAACCTCAGCGACTGTACCTGTAAGAAGTCTGTAACTGTCTGCATAGATTTAGCTTTTTCTTCCTTCTTTTTTAAGACCTCTTTTGCCTTGGTGTCAAATAAGTTGTCTTTGTTCAATGGTACATCCAATAATTTGGAATTCACATGGTCTGGCAAGGTCTGTTCCTTAAGCCAAGCATGCCTTCTAAGGACATAACCAGTGACTGCTGCCCTGCAAGATGCTTCTAGGGCATCAAAGCCACATTTCATGGTGTGCTTAGTTACTTGACTTGCAGAATGCAATAGCTCTTGTAATTCTTTATTTTCTGCACAAGCAGGAAAGTAAGATATTTTTTGTTTGAGGAGTTCCATGGTATGCTGCTGATATTTCAGCATATGGAACTGACAGTTTAATGCTCTAATAGCAAGAGTAGCAGAGGTGTATACTTTTTTACCCTATTTGTCTAAAGTTTGGGAATCCCTAACTGAGGAGGTGGAATTCTTAGCTGAATTTGCTTTAATTACTTTAGGTCCTTGAGAGATTACCTCTGGGTCAGCAGTAGGATTTTTGAAAAGAAATGTGTGAGAATCAGGGACTCTGTAATACCTGTCAGGATTCCTGGGAGCAGGAGAAAGGGTGCCAGGAGTCAAACTGGATTCCATAAAAACATCATCCACAACATCCAGGACAGGAGGAATGGCCAAAGGTCTGTGCTGTTGTAAATCTAAGAATTCCCTGAATCTCTTGTTTGACTGAGGATAGTCTTGACATTCCAATTGGAAATGCTTCGTTAAAGTATGAAGGGTTTCCCCAAATGAAAAATTCTCGGGTGAAGAGGCAGAAGGAATGGATTCCTCTGCATCAGAATCCTCATAAGCAGAGAGGGGTTGCATATCTTTATATTCAGATGCATCAGAGTCATTAGACTCCTGTTCACATAAAACTACTGGGAACAAGTCTCTTTTTCTTTTGGAAGGAGTAGCCTGACTTTCTCTAATAAGCATAATAAGGTCCTCAGTCATTTTAAGCATTTGAGATTGAGGCAAGGAAGCTAGTGCCTGAGCTTGGGTCAATGTTTTTTTGGGTGTGGTTCATACCCTGGGCCTTAGAAACTTGGTAGTTTTAGAAAGAACTGAAGACGCAAAAGAAGTCAGTCTGTGTTGAGTATCGGTAGTGCGAAGTACTTCCTCGGAAGCCGGTGCCTTCTCAGCAGCTCTGGACCCATCCAAGGTAGAGATATCATCAGGATCCTTAGTCAAAGAAGAGTCTCATGGCATATTGGACTCCGAAACAGTCTCGGCAGCGGCCTGCAAATCCACAGAAGTAGGTCTCAGGGGCTGTGAAAGCACCTCACTGAGGACTGGAGAACTGATGACTAGCTTAGTGGAAGTGTTGTCAGCAGTTTTGGACCTGTGCGGTCTGTCTCTGTCTTTATCCTTACATTTTGTCAGAAGATCGATAGTCAGGTGGCTTGCTGAAGCCATATTGGAATTTGAGGACTGAGAGCAAAAATATCTAGCTACAATAAGGGCCCAATGGCGTATAGTTCTGGCATTGAACAAAGCACAAAAGTGACAGCGGGGGACATTGTGGTCTGGGCCTAAACAGGTGATGCAGTAAGAATGGAAGTCTCAGTGAGATATTTGCTTTCCACAGGTGAGACAATTGTTAACTTTTTCTGACATCGGTTAGAGCAAGAAAAAAGGATCCCCAACAGGGGACTTAGCTTTAGAAGACCTCAACTTCAATTCAGAAAAGAAAACTCAGGTAGCGACCATCCAGTACTCATGCAAACTGCTTCTGCTTCGGGCTCCTCTGCAAGAAAGACTCATGTAATGGTGTCGGCTGCCTGATTTTATACCACTGATGACCTGACTTCAGTCCTGGAGTGACAGCAACTGACACAGAAATACTAAGCCTCTGGTATTCGGGTCGACTGAGGGCTATCCCTGGCAGGATAACCCAAATGTGATGACTGCAACAGTGAAATATGAAGAACATCCATCAGTTACTTCCATCATATGAAATGTTTCCATGACATGTTGTCTGCGTATATACTGCAACCTCTTCATGTTAATTTAGACTTTCACTCTCTTTGTACAACATTGTTTTCTATTATATTATTTTGTACCACTTGCTATTTTTCACTTTCTTTTGTATTAATTGCTATTCCTCTGCACTATTTTGTTTTATGCCGTTTATTATTGTACATTATACAATGACCCCCCCCCATTAATATTCAAAAACGTGCATGCTGATTGGTCAGCGTGCACGTTGTAAATCAAAGTTATAGTAATGGAAAAAAGACCAGTCACCCAGACTTTTTCAATTACTATAACTCTTTTTTTTTACAGCAACGGAGAACGCAAGATCTCCATTGCTTCACACTGTCTCGCTATGTTAAACGAGTTTAACATAGCGAGACAGCTTTAAGAAAAGCAACAGAGATTCTCCACTGCTTTTTTTAAAGCTGTCTCGCTATGTTAAACTCGTTTAACATAGCGAGACAGTTTGTAAAAAGCAACGGAGATCTTGCAATTCTCCGTTGCTTTTTTTAAAGCTGTCTCACTATGTTAAACCCATTTAGCATAGCGAAACAGTTTGTAAAAAGCAACGTAGATCTTGCTTTCTCCATTGCTTTTGCCCACAGCTCTGATGTACTGCATAGGCATATGCATGCACAGTACATCAGAACTGCCGCAGAATACCAGACAGCTGCGGAAGGGCAGCAAGGAGGCATTATACAATGCCATTATTTAAGAAAAGTAATTATTTTTTTTCTTAAATAATGTCATTGTATAATAGCAATAACCAACTTCTGGGTGTGGGTAATGCTGGATTTACCCACGGTTGGCTTTGTTTGGCCACTTGAGCTTCGCCCTCATGACCAAACCACACCAACCGTGGGTAAATCCAACATTACCCACACCCGGGGAGGGGGGGTTATTGCTATATTGTTGTATGATTATTAAGCAAATGTGGAGCTTTTGTCCCCGGGTCTCCACTGAAAAAGGACCTGTGTCCAGTCAGACTTTCCCGGTAAACATACATAAAATAAATAATAAATAAATAAATATACAATCCTAACATCACTACCTTCTTTCTTTCTTATTCTTAGATTACAACTAAAATCCCCTACTAGTATTATATCCATATTAACTCCTATATAATTTAAGTTTTTTAAACATTGTCTCTCTTTCCTTCTTTGTAACATATTCATGTATTGCAATAATTTGGTACACATGTTTTCCACCTTAAATCTGTCACTGTTATTCTTCTCAATTCTACTACTGTAAAAATCTAAAATTTTAATATATTTTGACAGAGTACACCTATTCCTGAACACGTATCCTTTCCCATATTCCATATAATATTTTTACCATATAACACTTCAATTTGTAACCTTTCTTTTTCTGTCAAAATTCCTATATCTGTTAATATTATTATATGCATATCAAGGGAAGCACACCATTCTAATATGCTGAACCTTCGTTTAATATTCTTTATATTATTGACATTTAATGCTAAGATGTTCAACCTTCTTTTAAAATATAATAATAATAATAATTATTATTATTATTATTATTATTATTATCGTTATTATTGTTATTATCCCCCTCCACATCTACCCTTTTCCTTTTTGTTTTCGTTAACAACTACTCTTTTTAAACTTCCTTTTTCACTTTCACCCTTTTTCCTTTAGGTTCATAGGTTCATAGATGTGTACTAGACCAACAGCCCTGGAGCCTTTACAAGAAGTGTCCTGGCATCATGCCGCCTTTAGTTACTGGTGCCTCTATCAAGTAGAGCCATTGGAGTGATCCCCGGGGTGAACTTTCTATTTCCCATCCACTCATCAAGAATTCTCTTGAAAAGGTCCAGTGAGGTGCTTTGATTGACATGTATGGAAAGTCTATTCCAAAGCATGGGCAGTCTCTGGGTTATGAACCTGTCCCTCCAGCATGTTCTGTTGATTGTGGTAATGAGGTTGAGGTCCCTGGAGCATGTGGTGTGGAGGGATTGGGATTTCTTTAGGTGTAACATTTCTAACAGGGCTGGGTCAGACATGGCTTTGTAAGTCAAGCAGAGACCGCCTCTTAATAGATAATATGAGACAGAGAAAAGCTGGAGTTTTTTGAGTGTGTCCATGTAGGGCACGTATGTAAGGCCTAGGATCCTCCTTGTGAGGTACTTTTGTGGCCTTTCCAGCTGTTGCAGGTGTTTAGTGAGGTACATGCCAAATCGGGCATTATACTTGATGATTGGTCTAATGAGGGAAGTAGAGAAATGATGACCTCTTTCTTCCTGGATGCAAGGTTGTTGTCAACCTGTGTCCCCAGATCTCTTATAATGCCTTCAGTGTTCAGTGGGCTACCATCAATGTAGTAATTAGCGGGAACTGAGTTTTTTTCAAAGGGAATGATGACACATTTTTTGGCATTAAGCTTAAGGCCATGGTTTCGACACCAGTAGTTTCTGTAGGATGTCTACATCACTTGGGGAGTTAATAATTGCTCCCAGCTTGCAGTCACCAGTGAACCTGGTCAGCCAGAGTCCCTCCGTGTTGGCCTGGACTTCTAAGAAATAGATGCCAAACGGGATAGGACCTAGGACCAATCCCTGTGGGAGCCTCTCGTGACTGGTCGGCAGTCTGACTTGAAGTCTGCTAATTTCACACTGTGGGTTCTATCTGTGTGCCAATTTGCAACCCACCTAGTGATATAGGGGTTGATGCCTAGTTTGTTGAGTCTATCAATAATTCCTGAGTGGAGAATGGTATCAAAGGCCTTAGCCAGATCAAGGTAGGCTGTGTGGACTGCCTTGCCTTCATCCACAGCTTTGGTGAGTGACTCAAAGAAGTCAACCAGGTTGAGCAGGCATGATCTACCCTCCACAAAACCAAATTGCGTGAGATTGTTAGATTTTTTTTAGATTTATAGGTTAGTACTAAGCTAACTGCCCTTGCGAGCCATTTTAAGCCTAGCCAATCATCCCTTGTGAGACTCAAAACTTGCACCTTGTGTTTGTAAAGCAAACACCTTAACCATTAGGCCACCCTCCCTACAGATTTTTTTCTTTCCCCTCACTACCTGCCAGTTTATATATTCTTCTTCACTCATAGCATGTGCCATTTTTCTCATTCTTTATGTCCTTTTTTTTATCCATTATTATATCTTTATTGCTTTCTTGTATAGTAATCAGTCTGTTCCTTTTCTATAGTCCTATCTAGATCACGTACAGAATCTTGTATATGTTCTTGTTCTATAAATTCTACACATTTTTCACAATTCATCCATATATGTCCAGGTTTCCACATTTTTTACATTTCATTCCACAGTTTTTAGCTTCATGCCCTGGTATAGTGGAAATGAAACATTTTTGTTTATCACAATCACTATTCGCATGATTGTCGGTTCCACAAAAAAACATGTTCTTGGCTGCTCTCTATACTTAACAAAGCCTCTATTACCATCCATATTTATCACACTTGGAATCTGTATAACAATTTGATTTTTAAAGTAACCCCACATACCCAACCCTACTCCATAAAACTCTGTTATAATATAGTTTTGTTGTGTCCATAACTTATTTACATATAGTCTTTAAATTGTCCTTTAATACTTCTTTTTCAGGTTCCATTCTAAATTGTACCAAAATTATCTCTTAGTTTCTCTATGAAATGCTTGCACCACATAAGATTTCCAAGTAGTATGGCTCTATTTTTTATTCATGCTTTTCTAAACAATTCCTCATATACTGTCCCATTTCAAACAAAATGTCACAGTACATTTCTTTATTCATGTGAATTAAAGCTCTTACCTCTTTAGCTGAAATACCCAATGGTGCAATCACAGCATCCTGAATTTCATAACTTTCAAGTCCATCTTTTTCATTACTGCTTAACCTTATCACAAATTTCATCTTTACCACCTTCACTTCTTCCACTTTTCTTTCTCCTTCTTTTACTATTTGTGTGTAAGATTTCTTCCTTATTGCAATCTCAGCAACCATTTTCTTGCTGTATTTTTTTCCATGATTTTGTCCCATGAAGCTGCTGTCTCACTCTCTGGTTCACTCTGGTCAAACATTTTCTTTAAATAATCATCCGCAACCCTCCCAACTGGGGGACTGTTGCATCACAATTTTTTGTAGATACCTCTTCATCGAAGTATTGCTGAAATATCTCCTTGTATCACATTACAGGAAGTCATTCTTTCTTTTAACATTCACCCCCTGAAAAGGCTGTACTGTCTTTTCTGACCTAGCAACTGCACCATCTCACTTTTTACAAGGCTGCACATCTTTACACAGTTCTTCTACCATGGCCTCCTTGCTCCTATCCACGATTGTATTGTTCATTTTACCATCGCTAGCTTCACAGTCACTAGCACCTCCATTTCTCATATTATCACTCACTATTGCCTCCCTTCTTCTCCGAATCACCTTCATGCTTGGAACGGAAGCAGGGAGTACACCCACAAAATGTCTCCCCTTATACTACAAGTAGGGGAAGTTCCCTGATGCTCTGGCAGAATTTCACCTAATAGTATAAATACCACCTTAATTTTCTTCTGAAAAGAGGCCACTAGCCAAGTGGGACTAACCTAGTCAACAAAGGATGAATAGAAATTAAAAGTACACAATCAACTTTATGAACTTTTGACAAAGTGAAGGCTATACATATATCTAGACACACACACACACACACACACACACACACACACACACACACACACACACACGCACACACCATCCTTCCCATACACAAACACAAGCTCTCTAAAGCAGGGGGGCAAGCCCCCTTCACCCCCCACCCCCGCTACTTAAATATTCTAACTCCAAGGTCGCACTACACACAACACCACCACACAAGCTACATTCTCCTTGCACACACACATCACAGCAACAAAACACACTAACACACACCACAGCCCCTACCCAAAACACTTAACATTCACACACTTGCCTGAATCCATAACCACAGCGGAACCTCACAAGAGCGAAATTCAAAATCTCCGGTATTCGAGGTTTTGAAATTCGTACTTCTGAGCTTTCGCTCTTTTCAGGATTCCACTTTATCGGCTCGAAATACTGAATACTGGAGGGAGAGATGGCCATACATTTTGTCTTCACGTTGTTAAATATTAATTTGGCTCACATATATGTACACACACACACACACACACACACACACACACACACACACACACACACACACACACACACACACATGCACACACACACACACACACACACACACACATATATATATATATATATATATATAAAGATATATATATATATATATATATATATATATATATATATATATATATATATATATAAGAGAGAGAGATAGATAGATAGATAGATAGATAGATAGATAGATAGATAGATAGATATAGATATATATAGATATACAGATCTATACATACAGGGCCGGTGTTACCATTTTGGGGGCCCCCAGCAAATGTTAGATTTGGGGGCCCCTAGGCATTTCCATCAGAGTATCACCCTGTCAGTGTCTGCCACCCCTCCAAAACAGCCTTTTAGTTCATGTTGCAAACTTTTAGGAGTACTATGTACAGAATGACCTGTAGCTATAATGCTCTTACAGTACAACAGGTCTATGTACCCCCCTGTGGTCACCCATCTCACAGAGAGACATTCACAGTTACTGGTATTTTAGTTACAATGATCCATTATAACAAGTCTATGTATGGGTGTGGACTTAGGTAAAATGCTGTCTGTATGATCTGAAGTGTATTTTAGTTTTTTTCATTTTACATAATCTTTTCATCCAATGATGGCTTGAACAGAAATTATGATTAAGGAAAGAAATGCATTGTCACTGTTCAACGTTAGTTTTCCTTGCATCCTTTCAACTCACCTTTCCTGACCAAGACAGCACAGTAATAACCATTTAGGAAATAACCCAGTTAAGCCAGGGTCCAAGAAGCCATAGTATTATAGGTGTTCTGGGATGCATATTAGAACATTTTTCCAATCTTTTAATTCAACGGTGTCCTAAACAAAAACCATGAATAAGAAAAGAATTTCAGTCTTTTTTTTTTATTTCAAGGAAGACACAAGTTGTGCCTAAGGCTTACTATTCAAAGATGACAAAATAGCAACTCACAACAAAATAACCAGCCATTTGTTGTCTGGATACATAGGTCCAATCTGGGAATACGGTGTGCCTCCTTAACCCACCCTCCCTCAAAAAACAACAGTCCCTGCCTATGCATCTCTCTGGTGTTAGACTGGGATGAAAGCAGAGGTTCAAACTGCCACAGTCATGTGTTTCAAGTGAGTGCTGGCATACATATACATAGCATGCCTCCTCACTCCTCAACCCTTCCAATCAAAGGCAGCTACTTGTATACATGCCTGATGTGAAATTGAAAAAAATAATGATTACAGTAAAGTATTCTACTTTGTTTCTCCTAGACAGTACACTGCCCCTACACAAGCTATAGTAACCTTCTTTGTACACCTCTGAGGTCTGTGAGAAAAGTAATTGAAACCATGACCACACTGTCATCAGCCCAAACAAAAACTGTAATGACCTCATGTGCAGA
>NC_056728.1:1902879270-1902884270 GCF_019279795.1 Protopterus annectens
CAGGTAAAGCCCCATGACTTTTTCTAGAGAAAAATAAAAATGACTGGAAATGACTAGCCAAAATCTGAATGTTTTTGTTTGTGCCTTCAGCTTCATCATTCCCTTGATGGACACTGACAAAAAGAATAATTGTTGTTTTGTTACATCTCATAACAACATACTGCTTTTATGCAATGTCTTATTTACTTTCCTAACTTTGGAGTTTTAATATTTTTTTAATACTTCACTCATCAGATGTCCTTTTTAAGTGGCTTTCTTTAATTTGCTCTCTCTCTGTTAGACAAGCAGTATGTGCATTTGATATCCTTTTTGTATTTATATGTGTACAATTATCTCCTAATGTGAGGTGATCAGTGCCTGAGAGACTGACATTTATACAGAATTCTCTTACTAGTGCTTTTTGTCATTATGACTAGCAGTCTGACTTGCTGCAAGGATAGGGGGCCCTTTTGTCATTTTCTGTGTTTTCTGCTGTCAGGAAGAAGCTAACCTGCCATTTCCATATTGTAGAAATAGGAGTTCTTATGACCACATATCAATAGCACTACATTGATTCTTTGTCATGTGGTAGTTGAAAGGAGAATTTAGATGTCAGTATTCTTTCCCTACCTGCACTCCACTCTACTGACAGTTTTTCAACAAAATTCACATTGTTACTGGCATTGGTCTAATTTTAGAAGACATCCCATTAATATTAAATAACTATGTTACTTTGTTTATATTAATTCATCACCCCTCATTATGATTACAAAAAAAAAGTTACTCTGAGCTCTAAGCATAAGCCTTATAATTATTCAGTCAATGGTTGATTTGCTTTTGAAAAAATGAGTCTCTATCTCTCTCTATCTCTTGTGTCCATTAGATGTCTATATGTTCCTTCAGGGACTACTCTGAATGCGTTCGTGTGGGGTGGATTCCACTCTCTGTATTCACTATGCAGATAAACATGTCATTACAGTTTATTATGATTTATAAATGCAGTATGGCTCTAAATCTGCATACATCAATGTAATTAATCATCTTTATAACTTACTTGCATTTTGTTTAGCAGGGTATTTACACATGGAGATAGCTTTTGCACTGAATCAGTCTGTCTATATACAAATAAGTATATATATGCACACTGTGGCTTAGTGGTGCTTTTGTTCCTTTTGCTAACATAAAAGACAAATAAAGGGGTATTTGGGGTACAATGCCCTAATGAACAGCAGATTTGTTACCTATAGGTATGATGAAGTGGGTCTATACCACGTCAGCAAAATCTCAAAGCAGTCAACACCTCTTCACTGAGCCATATTTATCAAAAGCTGAATTTGTTGAATGATCGCTCCCTCAATGTTTTCCCACAGTAAGTATCCAGTGGGCCAACCTAATGACTATATCAAAAACAGAAAATTTTAAAACCCACTCTTGTGGGGGTACTATGCCCCCACACCCCCAATGTGGGAGGGGCTGTATCTGCCATCCCCCTACCTAAGTATACTAACTCCAAGATCACACTACAGTGGGGAAAAGGACAAATTCCCAATGGTGGCCCACTGGTTACTTATTGTGGGAAAAACTTTGAGGGGATCATTCAACAAATTCAGCTTTCGATAACTGTGGGTAGTTGAAGAGGCATTCAGTGTTTTTATATTTTACCAATATGATATAGACCCAATAAAGCAATGGGGAGAACTCCAGTTGGTGTTACAAACTAAAAGGAAGAAGAAAATCCACCAACTTAGTATTCCCGTGAGGGAAGGGATCTGACACTTGACAGGAGTTGCCAGCTGGACTTATTACTGCAAGGAAGGAACATAAAGCTTCTCTATTCTTCTCTGTTAATGAAACTGGGAAGACAGCTATTCTGCTGTCTGGAGGTTTTACTAAGCACTATTTTGTTTTTGCTGGCTACTCTGCCCAAGAACTTATTAGAAAGTAGTACTACAGTTAAGTGTAAACGCTTTCTCTATTGTGAAAAACACAAAGCAAAAAACAAACAAAAATGCATGGTCCTTTTAACCTCTTGCACCACCAGTATACAATAAAACTGCAAAAATGGCAACACTGGGCTTGTAAAATATTTTTATTCAGCAGGTTAGCTGAAACAAATATAGCAAGGCAGTTTCACTCACCTATACAAACCTTACCAGTGTAATTAAGAAGACACTTGCAAACACACTTACATAACCTCTTTATAATCATTATATCAGAACTGTGTACTTGCAAAAGAATAAAAATAAATTGACAAAAAAAATTATACCATGAATGTAAACATTCTGTATCAGTGCTGTTTCATACTTATAAACAAAGGGTACATTAAAAGAATATCCCATATAATCAAAACATTTCATTTAGACCTAATGCAAAATGCATTAAAGTAAAAGACCAACATCATTTCTGTCAATGCCTATAAGTATACATTTTTATCCCATGATGATTTCGTATGTTTAAAAATTACATCTTTTTCATGTTTACATCTAATAGCAGTCAAGTAGTCATAAATTCTCTGCTGAAACGTGTGCATTGACTGTCCCACATAAAAGATGCCATATATATACTGTGCCAGAAATACTGTAAGTGTGGTGTCACATTTGATAAACTGGTATATATCATATTATACCATGATCCCCCCAAAACGTGCACGCTGATTGGCCAGCGTGCCCGTTGTAAATCGAGTTATACTAATGGAAAAAGGTCCAGTCGCCCGGACTTTTTTCCATTAGTATAACTCGTTTTTTTTAAACACTGTCTCGCTATGTTAAATGGGTTTAACATAGCGAGACAGATTTAAAATAAGCAACGGAGATCTCCGTTGCTTATTTTAAAGCTGTCTCGCCATGTTAAACCCATTTAACATAGTGAGACAGTGTTTTAAAAGCAACGGAGAAAGCAAGATCTCCGTTGCTTTTTAGTGTCTCGCTATGTTAAATGAGTTTAACATAACGAGACAGTTTTAAAATAAGCAACGGAGATGTCCGTTGCTTATTTTAAACTGTCTCGCTATGTTAAACTCATTTAACATAGCAAGACACTAAAAAAGCAACGGAGATCTTGCTTTCTCCATTGCTTTTGCTCACAGCTCTGATGTACCGCGCAGGCGCGCAGTACATCAGAACTGCCGGATGCCAGACATCTGCGGAAGGGCAGTAAACAGGCATTATACTATGCCATTATTTAAGAAAAGTAATAGTTTCTTTTCTTAAATAATGTCATGATAATAGCAATAACCACGCCTGGGTGTGGGTAATGCTAAATTACCCACGGTTGGCTTTGTTTGGTCCCTGGGCCGCCTCGGGACCAAACCACGCCAACCGTGGGTAAATTTAGCATTACCCACACCCAGGCGTGGGTTATTGCTATAATATGTTATAGTATATTTGGATGTGAGAACATTTGTTTTGATAACATATGTGCAACATTTGAAATGCTCACAAGGATGCCTGTCTTGTAACTGATTAGCCTTAAGTGGCTTATTCAAAGCCTTGTATTTAAATACTGAAAAAAAATGTTCCATTAAATTTATGGCTCTTTTGTAATTAAATAGACATGCAACACTCTATGACAAATTGTCACTTGACAAAAGGAACCAATGTTTATTAATAATATCATTGATTTTAAACAAGCTGGTAATAAAAGTAGTAACAAATCTGAGCTGTGTATCAGACTTGGGTTTCTTCTGCTTGTATTGAAACTCAGTGATTCTAGGCAGAGCTGATAATTCTTCCCTTACAGTTCTTACATTTTGAGCTGGATCCCTCTAAATATGAATCTGGATTTTAAGTCTTTATGTACCATTTTGATTTCTGTATCTAAGGCATAAATGCATCTAGTTTGGGTAAACTGACCTTTGGTAATATTATTTATCAGTTGTCTTTGGAAGCAACCATCATAATTTAAATAAGTATTTTGGAGAACAGTTTTATATAGAAAGTGATATGCATCCATATAACACTTTTGTCACCAGAAAAATCAATTGCAAATAATGTGGGTTTACATGTGATCTATATTGCAAACTCAACTGCATTCAGATACGTATAAAACAATGGTAATCTCTTTTAGTCACCTTTTCAGACTAGCTATATGTCATCGGTGAAACGTCACCAGATATCCAATGCAGAAATAAATACATTTTGAATAGTCTTTAATTATAGATAACAATCACCACTAAAATAAAATGTATTTTGTGTTAACAATGATTCAATTAATTCTAATAGAATCTCATTTAATTTATAACAACAAATTACAAGATGACCCAAGTAAAAATCTCCAGAGGACAAAGTCCCCCTTTATTAGGTATAGATATATAAAATAACTTAATATTCATGCTGCAAAGATACCATTGTCACTTAACTTGCATCTCAGAGAACCCTTATAAAAATTCAGTGGTATACTGTAGTCTAGATCTAACATGCACCAAATGGATTTTTCAGCATTTGTTAAGAAACTCAGACAAGAGCTAAGAAAGGAAAACTTTACCAGAAACTATGTACCTTAGGTAACACAAAAAATATATGAGGCTTAGGATCAACCTCCATCAATTCTTGCATCAAGTCAAAATAAATTTCCTCATGTTCAAATCAATATTTAAACATTTCTGAATTTGCTGAATAAAATAATTAGTCAAATCAATAGGTAATAAATAATAGATACATAATGTGTCTATCTGAAACATGGCTCCGGCCATCAACCAAAGACAATGAGATCCTGCCTCCTGGTTACAATATTCTTAGGGCAGATAGAGTAAAGAAAAGAGGAGGTGGAATAGCCGTCTTATATAATAGCACACTTAACATCATAACTAACCCTATACAACCACCCCAGGTCTCTAACGCTGAAATACTAGCTCTAAAAATTCTACTAAATAATCATAAGGGCATTAACCTAATTGTCACCTATATTCCCCCTGGGAACAATGTAGAAACACTAGAGGTCATTCTACATTGGATAGCCAACAACTACCCTCAAGAAACCATTGTCCTGGGTGGTGTTAATATTGACTGGAACCAATGCACAGC